>NC_089819.1:25254342-25369342 GCF_029633855.1 Hoplias malabaricus
TTAAACCTGGCAGAGTGGAGAAGCCTGCCACAGACATCAGCCCCCCCGTCCCCCGTCCCTCGTCCCCCTCCCTTTCCACTCCCCCCGCCCCATTTGCATATTCACGGCTCAATTTGCACTTGGCTATGCAAATGTATGCAAACAGCATTTCAGAACATTTCAAAAATAGAAACGCGCATTCGGAACGACACCGGGCTTCTTAGTATTCCGACGCCTCAGAGAGAAATAAATATATAAATATTTAAATAAATAAATATATGAATAAATAAATAAAACCAGACCCAAGACAAACTCACGGGGCAAAAAATGTCTTGATGGAGAAAGTGGACGCCAGGTTCTGAGCTTCAATTTACTTACAGTTTTCCTGGAAATCTAGAGCACACTCCGCTCTTAAAGGGGATGTAGTCTCCCTTTTCCACAAGGGAACACAGTTCTGGGTCATAATGAAACGTCTGTGACCTGCTTTGGTCAAAATAACCAAAATGATCAAACCCCATAGCAGCGTTCTCCCCCTCCCAAATGCCTGTTTCAGCACCTGTTCCTTAAATGATAAAGAGCCACTCGCTGTTTACCCCGACCCCGAGCGCACAGCAGTAAAGAGCGAGGAGCAGTGGCTCTGGTTTTTAGCTGTTAACTCTTTCTTCTCCTTTCTCGTAACTCTGTTTTTACTCATGCTCTGTGTTTAACTTCATCTTTGCTCTCTCACATAAACGCAGATCCAGCACTGTGATTGGACAGACTCAGACAAGAGAGCGGGGCAAAGGGTGTGACCTGTTTATGCCGTTCTCTGCAGGTGACGCAGTTCTGTTTCTCCGCTGAAATTTCAAATCCAAACCATCTCTAAGTAACAGAGCACTGTTTATCATTTTTCAAAGTGGGACTTCTTCCGAACAAATGAACGAGGGGGTCAGGGGTCGCACTCAGAGGGAGATTTGGGCAAGGGCTGCATCAGAGTGGAAAGAGACAGAGAGATAAACCCTGGCATGGCTTTGTGGAAGAAACGGTTTGTGTGGTTTAACCCAACATCATCTATCATATCGTCTGACAATATATCCCTATACCGTAACAAATCGGTGTACCCCCACCCCCCCAGCCCTACCGTCACAGTGGTCCAAGGTCCATGGAGGTGCACGTTTCCCCAGACTCTGGGTGAATGGACCGGTGGGTGGCTCAGAGAAATCCCCCCCCCCCCCCACCCACCCAAAATCCCATTCACCCAAGGCTGGCAGACCCAGGCTAAATCTGCTCCTCTGGCACCGCTGAGCGTCTGCTGGACCACCGCATCGCAGCCCACTGGAGCTTTATCTCCTCCCCGTGCTGCTCAGGATAAACAGCTCCATATGGAGCTCTAATCCCCTCTCTCTCCATCTCTCTCTCTCTGTTTTGTTTGTGTTGGTTGTGGATTGGTCACAGGTAGGTCCAGAAAAAGTTGTCCAACAGTTTGTCCTTTAACTTCAAGCTTTCAAGCTTTGAATTTCAACAAAGTTCAAACACAAAAACGTATGTCCACTGTATGGACACCTGCTCATCCAGGAAGAAGAAGAAGAAGAAGAAGAAGAAGAAGAAGAAGAAAAAGAAGAAGACGAAAAAGAAGAAGAAGAAGAAGAAGAAGAAGAAGAAGAAGAAGAAGAAAAAGAAGAAGAAAAAGAAAAAAAGAAGAAGAAAAAGAAGAAGAAAAAGAAGAAGAAATAAAAAGAAAAAGAAGAAGAAGAAAAAGAAAAAAAGAAGAAGAAAAAGAAGTAGAAGAAGAAACAGAAGAAGAAGAACACACTCTATCAGATTAAGAAGACGAAAAAGAAGAAGAAGAAGAAGAAGAAAAAGAAAAAGAAGAAGAAAAAAAGAAAAAAAAGAAGAAGAAAAAGAAAAAGAAAAAGAAAAAAAAGAAGAAAAAGAAGATGAAGAAGAAACTACATTCCTTACACAAATACACACACACACAGTGAGTTGCTATAACTAGCAGTACACTGATATCTTGGTAGCTAACTGTAAATTTCCAGTTCCACCTTAAGTGGTGAAGCAATTACATTCTGGCCCCTACAGGCTGCTGCAACATTTAAGGTGGAGCTGGAGGGTTTGAACAAAAAGCCACAACATATGACTGTGGAACACTTCTGAAGGTGAGTGAGGCCCAGCAGCTCCTCTGATATCACTGCAGACTGGTGCAGAGCTGTTACAGAGCACAGCTAGTTGCCTGGGAATGAAGCACTGCTCTGTTAGCCTCATGTGCTAGCCTCATTTAAAACGGCCAAAGTTTAAGTCTTAGTAAAAGGTGCACGCTACTTTCTGGTGGCAGTAATGACTTACAGCCCCTTAATTGGGGGCAAATGAGAACAAACAACGTTTGTGTTAAATGACCCCAGGGGCCTATGTCCAGTTTGGGTTGGTCACTTGTGAAAAGTACCTGTCAAATGTTCCCGTGTTCAGAAGCTTGTAAAAACATGTCAGTTGTGAGTGTGAGCTGCGTCTGGAGCGTGGTGCTAATTTTACGACCTGGACGCTGCTGTAAAAATCCCCAGCCCCACAGCATCCAGCGATCAAACCCTGTGCTCGTACTCGTACAGTGGAGAAGGTGCTGACCTCAGTGACCTTCCAGGAAAACGAGAGGGGTCTGTTTTTGTTCAAGCACTCCTCATTATTTGAGCGTTAATGAACTCGGAGGACTGCAAAAATGGTTTGTTTACTTAATGTGCCGCATAATCCGGGTTCTCTTGTGGTCAGGACCGTGGTTTAAAGTTTTTAAAGCAAACTACTGCACTTAAGACTCCAGAAGGAAGCAACGGAACAGGGGTCTGGGGGTCTCGAAGTGCCCAGCGGCTCTTTAAGGCTGGATTTAAGTGATCAGAATTTCATGCACGGCTGCTATTGGCCATATAGAGTTACACTTTAAGAGTTGTCTAATGGTCGCCATGTGTGGATGATGCTGAAGGGGGTGTTTTGGTGGAGTTTCGAGGGGTCTTGGGAATGGAGAGCCTCTGTGTGTGTGTGTGGAGGAGGGGGTGTATGTGCTGTGTGTGTATTTTGTGTGAAAAATCTTAAGGAACTCTGAAGAAAAACTTCTCAACCTCAGAGAAGACTAGAAGACGTCTTGGATAAGTCTTTGAGAAGTCTAGGAGAAGTCTTGGAGAAGTATGCATGAGGTCTGGGAGAACTGGGAGAAGACTGGAAGAAGTCTGGGAGAAGTCTGAGATATTGAAGAGAACTCAGAAATCTTGGAGAAGACCTGGAGAATGCTAGGAGTTGTCTGGGAGAAATAGTGGAGATATCTGAGAGAATGCTAAGAAATGTCTGAGAGAAAACTGTCCATGTGAGATTACAGCACTCCTCAGAAATGTGCAGCTCAGGGAAAGTTGGTGTGTTTTTGGGACAGGCTCCAAATGTTCCACAGACAAATTTTCTCCTCTCTCTCTCTCTCTCTCTCTCTCTCTCTCTCTCTCTCTCTCTCTATTCCCTCTTTATGTACCGCTCTGATGTTTGGACCAAACCACAGGAGGTCATTTATTGAAGCAATGTGAGCAATTTGCATTTCTCCATTTTGTGTCCACACCCCCAACCCCACTCACGATCAACACACAGTGGTTGTGTGTATGTTAAATGTACACAGTAATGTGTGTGTGTGTGTGTGTGTGTGTGTGTGTATGTCAGCCTCGTGAGAAGAAAAATCTTTAGAAAGTTACTACAGAGAGTAAGACTGAGGAGTCACTTTCTTCACCTTGTACCAGCTAAAAAATGGTGTACAGGGAAAATGGTTGGCACTTAAAAAAAGCCCCTTAAGCCTTTCCACAGCGTCAACCGGTTTGGGGCTTGAGGTCTTGATTGTAGGTCTACAGCAGCCGTGAGTGTTGTGCGTGTATCAGGATCACCGTCATTCACCAATAAAACAAGCAGCGGTCAGTCAGAATGATTCTCGCTGGCAGAAACAGCCCAGGAGAATCCGAGGAGTCGGAAGACGAGTTCACACAAACCCTACGGTTCTGCAGAAGTGTGACATTTACAACCAACTCATGGCCTGCTCCCACGTCCCGTGGAAGATAAAGAAAGCTGCTCTGACTGCAGGGTACGAGTGTGGGGCCTCCTGCATTGTGTGGATGTGATTTCTGTCAGAGTTGTTTACACCACATGAAAAAAATCTAGCCGGACCACACGGGTCACAGTAATGAAGCCCCCGGTGGGTGTTTACTGCCTTGTCCACTGTGGGTGGAAATGGCTTCTATGATGTTTTCCTGATTCGTGACACTGTGGATAAAGGAATGTTAATGTCGGAACAACTTCAGAAATGGAATGTTACACTATCGTGCCTTGTTTGAACCCCAATAATTCACATGGCCTCGCCATGAACTCGCTGCCCTGTGTTCAGCGTCACTCACAAGGTAACAGCTCACAACTCATACAGGTGTGGGCACTCTCAAGCCCTCCCCTGAGGCAACATCACGTCATACTCTATTTACATACTGTTATTCTGTATTAATTAACATGACTCAAATATAAGCATCATTATTGCTGTCTTTGATGCATCTGTTAGGTTACAATCATGTTAAATAAACTAAGTTATAAGGGCAGGTCATTGTTTTTTATGTGAGTTTAATATTGTAATGATTGATATTATTTAGTGATTAACTGAGGTATTATTTAAAAATGACTTTAATGACTGTAATCAAAAGCAGATTTTTATAAAAATCTGAATATATTTCCTCACCATGCTGCTCTCCAGTCTGTTTGCATTTTGGAAACAGCTCTGATGTGTTTACAAAGCCCCGGTGTCTGTAAATGAGTAAAAAAACAAACTGTCTCAGTGTGGTATGCTAGGCTTTCTCTGTCTCTCTTTCTGTTCAGAAGAGAGAAAAGGCATGAAGACCATGGAGAGAACTCCAACCATTCAAAAGCACAAATTGAGATGAGGATATTAGTGTCACAGTCACACAACTCCAGGGACCTGGAGGTTGTGGGTTCGATTCCCGCTCCGGGTGACTGTCTGTGAGGAGTTGGTGTGTTCTCCCTGTGTCTGCGTGGGTTGCCTCTGGGTGCTCCGGTTTCCTCCCACAGTCCAAAAACACACATTGGTAGGTGGATTGGCGACTCAAAAGTGTCCGTAGGTGTGTGTGTGTTAGTGAATGGGTGTGTGTTGCCCTGTGAAGGACTGGCGCCCCCTCCAGGGTGTATTCCCACCTTGCACCCAATGATTCCAGGTAGGCTCTGGACCCACCACAACCCTGAACTGGATAAGGGTTACAGAAAATGAATGAATGAATATTGCTCTATTCCTGCTCCATAGGGGGGTAATACAGACTTATGTTGGCAGTTTCAGATCACTTAAGGTGGAAATGTCTCCAAACTCAGGAGACGTCTAACTGCATTAGTGAAAGTGCTACAAAAGCTAAACAACTCGAGTTACAAATGAGTTTCTGTGGTAATTCAAACAGTGAATAAAAACACTTCAGCCACGTACAAAGAACAGAGTCATTTTTCTCATCAAAAACACACCGTTCCACCTTAAAATATGCGGAGAACATAAACAAGCTAGAGAGAATTGCATTTCCACACGATCCCCACAATCGTAGACATCCCTTTTAACCATAACACTTAATACTGTGTAGATGGACACTGTAATCTGTTAAGGGATAAGTAATAATGTTAATAATGTTCACATTAATTTGGGGATCTGGAGCCCACCAACCCACACACTGTGAAACAAAACCACCCAGTCTGTTTTCTCTGGGCTAAAATCAGTTGTTCTGATGTTGCTCCACTTCTGATGTCATTAAGAATATGTCTTTAACTGCGTTCAAAGAAAATATCTCTTTAAGACGATCCAGTTTTCTGAGGTTTGCAAATGCACTCAGCGCCCTGTGCTCTGATCTAGAGGATGTTTCTCTCATGGTACAGTAGCCCTGTGCACATATTCATGGATTTCATTTTGATTTCACTAAAAACATCAATAATTTAATTTTCATTATTTCTGGAGGACACTTCCTGGGTCTGAAGGTCAGTCCTCGGGGCTTGGCAAACTTCCTGTTGTTCATCTGCCCTTCACAATATGCCCTCTCCATTATTCCCCATCTGAGGGAGTAACTATTGATAAGTACCACAGACGCCCCCCCCAACCCCCCCCCCAACCAAGACTCTGAGCACGTCCTAAAGCCTGGGCACCCTGCAGAACCTGAACATGCAATCCTCGCAGGGATAATATGTGAACAACAGTGCCACCAGGGCAAACTTGGACAGTTCCTCAGAAGCTATGAGGCCGGTTCTGTGATAGCACACATGATTTAAATATAAGGGACGTATGCACCCATAGATTATGGTATTCCTGTAATTCCTGTATGTGGATTCACTGAGATTCACTGAGATTCCTGTATGTGGAGTCCAAGACAGCACAACTGACCTTATCCTAACCCAGGTGAGTGGGACGGCCTTATTCCTCTCCTGTGCGAGCTTACCCAACATGGCCATCTGTTAGCCAATGCAGATCGGGCTGTTAAGTGTTCTGCTTCAAGCGTGTTGAGTAATGGGATTAAATCATTCTGTATCAAGGACTTGAAGTTCATAAATTGATCAATAAATACATAAACAACACAATATTTATAATAGAACTGAAACCCTTGAGCAGGGCCATAAAGCAAAGCTCTCAATTTACCAGGTGAGCTATGCCCCTCCTTCACCTACGGTCATGAGCATTGTGTAATGAAAAATAATAATGAGACTGTGGACACAAGCAGCAGAGAGTTTTCTTTGGAGGGTGGTTGAGCACTCGCTCCCTGACCAGAGGAGTTCTGCAATCCAGGAGGTGCTTGGAGAACATAAGCCGGTTTCGATTGATACACCAAGCATCTTGTGAAGATGCCCATTGGACAACTACCGCTGGAGGTATACTGGACGTAACCCAGGATAGATCCTGGACCTCCTGAAGGAACAGTATGTCTCGTCAGGTTTGGGAACGCCTGGGGATCGCCCGGAGTAGTTATTGTAGTATTTATTGCTCACCCTTTCGTCACGTTGACCCTGAAAAGGACTAGTTTTGCCAGAAGAGTACTTGATGCTAAGTTAATGTAACAAAAGTTTAGTTTTCTGCAGCAAAAGCATGTTTTTATCCCTTTCCAAAGTTCCCACCCAACTGAGACACAATGTACACAGATAAATCAGATGAGATAACTGACTTGGCTTCAACGACACGGCGCGAGGATTAGTCTGACTATGACTTAGCCACTGTTTTTTCATGAACAGCAATGAACCACACCCTGGGAACATGTACATCACACACGTTAGAAGATGCTCTCACATAATTCTTCCCATTACTTGCTTCAGAAAGCGACTTTACGTCATGGACAGTAAATGTCTACGTTACGTAGTCCAACTTTCTGGAGGACCCAAGTGGCACAGTGATCTAAACGAAGGTTCTCTACTTTCTGGAGAGATGGAGCTGTATCCAGCACCTTGGGATAGTGTTGTAGAGTGATGTTTATGATCCATAAATAATCCCCCAATGTCGGTGCCTAACCTGCTTTACCATCTAACGCAAACCTCCCAGAAGAGCAGAAGCTGGTGCTGAAGATATGGTGGACGTTACTAAGCAGTTAGAACTGTGTTTGGACTGAGTTCAGAAAACAATCACTGAGCATGCCTATGTGCATCTTTCACACAGAGATAGACAAAACGGTGGCTTTGTAGCTCTACAATTACAGACTGTAGTTCATCTGCTACTCTGGATATTTTGTTAGCCCCTTTTTGCCCTGTTCTACAATTCTCAGGACCCCCAAAAGACCATTGAACACTGATGTGGTGTTGGTTTTTATTACTGTGTGTTGTTGTACAAAGAGTGGATCAGACACAGCAGTGCTGCTGGAGTTTTAAACTAGTCCATGTCCGTGCTGAGCTGAGAACAGTCCACCGACCAAAAACATCCAGCCGACAGCGTCTGGTGTCACTGGTGAAGGACTAGAGGACGAGCGACACATACTGTGCAGCGACAGATGAGCTACTGTCTCTGACTCTACATCTACATGGTGGACAGGAGTGGACAGAGAGTGGACAGTTAAAATAATGACTGAAAAGTTAAAATAAATTTAATTAATGTAATAAATAAATAAGAAATTTAAGAAAGAGAAATAGATGAATTCATGAATGAAAAAGGAATTGAATAAACCAATAAAAGCCTAATTAGAATGATTAGAATTACTAAGAAAATTCTAAACTAAATAAATTATTTTCAGCTGATTTTTAAAACTGGTAACAGATGATGCCTTATGAATGTTAATTTGTTTATTAATATTTATTTCCACATTTCCTTTATTTATCCCGGGAATATTCCATAACCCAGTGCTTGATGATCTTAGAGCACAATGTGGAACTGCACCACCCAAGTCATACCTTCCCGGTGGGGGTCCTGAACTTTGTAGAACAAGGTAAACAGGGGCTAACAAAGTATGCACAGCAACAGCCACTAACTGCAGGACTCCACAGTGCATTAATTCAAACCCATTATGTATATTTGGGTGACCCCAGCAGGAGCGTAGGCACTAGTGGAGGTCTGACCCCGCTCCACCAGTTGCAAAGCCTCTTAAGAACCCCCCCAGTCCCCCCCAAACCAAGGTCGTGCTATAGCATCATCCCTTATAGCCCCTGTCTTCTCCTACTTCCACACTTATCAGCTCTTAAAGACGACCCCCCCCCACCCCGCCCCGCCCCACGGCTCCTATCTCCCATCAGCAGCGACCTGCTGGACGTGATGCCTCCACACTACAAATCCCATTACTTTTATCCTCTGCTAATACCAGGCCACCGCCGGGCCGCTGTCAAGGCCCATGGCACAAACAATTTGCCTTTCCCCAGCCTCCATTTTCTCTCCCTCATCACCCGCAGGGGCAGGGGCCAGATGAGGTGGAGGTGGAATGGGTGGGGGGGAGTAGGCTGGAGGTTGAAGGACCGTCCAGGAGGACACTGGAGATTTTTATTACAGCAAACTTGAGGAGCACAGCTATGAGTGGATGCTGGACCACAGGCACTTGCATTGCTTCTGGAGCACCCTTGAGATGTAAGATATAAAGGTGTCTCCACATTAAATGCTTCATGTTTCTTTCTTTCTTTCCTTCTTTCCTTCTTTCTCTCTCCTCCTATTGTCTTTTTCCTTTCTAATTATCCTTCTCTATCTTTCTCTCTCTCTTCCCTCTCTGCTTCATCTCTCATTCTGTTTTGTTTCTTTCTATTTTTTTCTTTCTTCCTCTCCAACTCTCTCTCTCTCTCTCTCTCTCTCTCTCTCTCTCTCTCTCTCTCTCTCTCTCTCTCTCATACACCCACCACACACTGTTCATTCTGGTGCGGGCCCCTCCTGCTCTGACCCCCGTGACCCCTCTGGATTCTTCTGGACCGTGATTGGCAGCCCATGCATACAGCAGTTTCACTGGGTGTCTTACCCACAATGCCCTTGGTTCCTCCCCATCAATAAGCAGTGAGTCAGCTGCAGTGGGGGTCTCACTCTGACCTCTCCCCCTTTCCAGAACTTTCACTTTCTGCCGAGACACTCCCCAAACCTGGAACATCTGATCAGCCAATGAATGAACGCATATTGTCACTGTCCAATCACAAACGTGCATCTCCAAAAATAGTAACTTTACAGAAGAAGGAAGTCAACGTTAGAAAGATTTTATTTCAAATAATTTGGAGCATTTTTATTGGTCCGTTCGTCATGAAATTCTCACACAATGTGAAGGACATCTGCTGTGTTCAAATGATGTGGTAAACTACACATCCACAAACACGGAGATACATGTTTTAATTGGACTGTGAGGAGATGTACTGCCAACACTGTCTTATCCGTACTATAGAAAACTATGAATATGATTTTATTATTGTAGTTAAATCTTGTATGAACCATGATTGTGTCTAAGCGCAGCACGAAGCATCACATCAGTGAACTCCGGTTTAGAGAGAAAAGCTTCAAAAAGTAAAAAAAAAAAAATTAAATGAAAGGAGGCAAAGCTGTCAGGAAAATCGTTTCTCTCCAGACGCTCTCACACACAGACACAGAAATGTTGAAAGTGCCCTGAGTCCACATCTCTCTTACTCTCTCTCTCTCTCTCTCTCTCTCTCTCTCTCTCTCTCTCTCACTCTCTCCCTCTCTCTCTCTCTCTCTCTCTCTCTCTCTCTCTCTCTCTCTCTCTCTCTCTCTCTCTCTCTCTCAGTCAGTAGTGTGCCTGTGTTCATTCAGCACACAGCACCAGATAATTTTTGTTTTAATAGAATCGCTTAAAACAATTAATTACTATGTGCCCCCCCACCCCTTTTCGTGGTGCTGGGGGGTTGTGTGTGTGCGTGTGTGTGGAGGGTGGGGGGCACACAGCAGTGAAATGGCATTTATTGGACGCTCTTCTGAAGCCTGTTGGTTATTAGCATGTAAATTAAATCATCACAGCTGTTCCATTTTCAATCAAACCGAGATGGAGCGGGAGCGAGAGCCGTGCGTTGGACCTCGGTGCTCTGATTCCTTTCTGCCCACCTTCATTACAGACAGGCAGATACACAGAGAGACAGACAGACAGACACACACACACACCTCCTTCCCCCACCACAACAACCCCCACTCGTCCTCCCTTATCTCACTTCCCTTGCTATCCTTTCCCATCTGTGTCCAGTATACGGACACCTCCTCATCCAGCGTTTCCTCTGGAAGGAAGGGTAGTAACAGGGGATTCATCCCCACTTTATGGCAGCAACCGCCTTTACACTAGATGTTGGAACTTTGCTGTGGAGATTTGATGGCATTCATGAACACATTGGGGTGTTTTGGAAGGGGTTTTTAAACCGTGTCCACTCGCTGTCCACTCTGAGACACTCCTACATCATTGGTCCACCTTGGGGATGTAACGTCAGAGGCAGGAGCTCATCTGCTGGTTGTCCTCCAGTCGTTTCTCAGTGGACACAGGCTAAAAAAGTATGCAGAGCAACCTAACAAATCTGTAATAGTACAACTACAAAGCGCAGTTACGGTCAGTGAGTGAAACACAGTGTTGGCTTTAATGCCTGTTTCTGTAGATGACGTTTTAAACAATGAGTTACAGAAGACAAAGCCTCTTCCGGTCACTTTAATAAAAGCCTGCTCAAAAACATGAATTGCCCCCCACTCTGTGCCATCAAATCCCCCTGAGATCTTCTCATTTCCTGAGGGTTGAGGACTGGTCATCTCTGGGTGAATGTATTGGAGCTCAGGGAAGCGGCGGTAGCCCCAGAGTGGCCATAACTCTCCAGGATTGTTGGAAACGAAGGCCAATGATGGACTTTTCCGAGGATGACATTTTTCCGCGTGTGTGTATGTGGTCAGCACTGTGGGAAACGGCGGATTTTCTAAATGAAGTGCGTTTAAAAGCGCGGGGCCGGGAACGTCTGCGTCTGGATGAGCGATCTGTAGACTCTTTTAAAAAGGTTAACGCTTCCCCGCTGAATCTGCTAATGCTCTCACTCTGACAATGGCTGGAGGAGAGGTGGTGGCAGAGGCGCTTAAATCCCTTCAGTTAAATCCTTGTCTCATAAATTGTCCGTCCCCATTCATTACATTATCGTCTCCGCCACAGAGTGTCCACATCCGTCATGGCTAAAAGTACAGGGAATGGGGAAAAGGGAATATCTCTGCGTTTTAGCCCCGGGATTTGGATACGCATTGATTTCTCATCTACGCCATGGATTAAAGATCACCGAACACCACTGTGACACAGAGACTCTTCAGCATTGGGCTGCTTTGTTATAACCTCCACAGACAACACCCCGGACGCTGAGTCGTCATGCAGTCAGTTCATATACATTTAGGGAATTTAGCGGATGCTCTTATCCAGAGCCACCTACAAACGTTATTTACTGTTCACTGAGAAAATAACCACGGCTTGTCTGTATCAGTCAGAACCTCAGGTCTACATGCTGCTCAATACAAGAGTTAGTACAGAACCCTATGGCCCCCTGAAATGTATTTTCAAAACCCAGACTCTAGCAAGAACACCTGGCTTTGGAAACCACAACAACGGCGGTGGTAACGTTAAGCGGTGTTTACTCATGGTGTATCGGCGTGTTGTTGTTGTTTGGGACTGAACACAGCTCCGTCATCAGTTCAGACAGATCAGTAGAGTTTGTTCCTTCCTTGTTGCAGCGTCCAGCTCTCGCTGGATTCTTTCGGCGGCCACCGATCCAAGGAGCGTTCGAACCTCTTCAAAAGACCACAGCGTCATTTTACGAGCTGATGTCGTGAGTCGGATAAAAACAAGCGTGATCTCTGCTAGTAGATGCACAATGTTCATATTAAAAATGGAAGGGTAGGTCCAGGTTGGGCTTTGGGGACCTGCGTCAGGGTTAAGGAATCTGATGGAGGCCAGTGAAGAGAATAGTGAAGTTGTGCCTCAGAGTCAGTTGCAAGAGTCTGATGGTCCACAGATGAAGACCAGCCCTGAGGGAGCTGCAGGAGTCAAGTTCCAAAATGACAAGTGTGGTCTCTTTAGAGAGATATGATTGAACTCTCTGGATGTTGTTAAAGAGAAAGCTGCATGACTGAGTCGTACTTTGTGTTTAGGTATTAATCCTAAATTCACATCACAGGCCTCAAATAATGAATTCTGATATTTTGCTCTGATGGGATTTGGCTTTGCTGACGGTCCTCATCCTGTATCTGTCTGTAACGCTCCATACCAGACGGGTCCCTGAGCCCTGTGTAGTGCACAGTCTAGTTTCTTAAATCACGGCTTCTACATCCAAGTACCCAAATCTCTAACATTAAGTGTATTATTTTGGATCAGAAGCCGTAGTTTCATCACCAGCGCTGTGCACTATGTAGGACGTTTGAGACACAGCCTGCAGTCGCTGCCGTTCACATTCATGTAGCAATGTTGCGAGTCTGATACGTATCCGATCTAGGAGCACATATGAAAGTGAATCTGTCTTGAGAAAATGGGATTTGACATTTTCACACAGCCCAGAAGAATCAATCCGTGTCAGTCACTTCAGTCTGGTCTTTTGAGCACAGCCATTTCATTTTTGCAAAACTACAGTACCCATCAAAAGTTTGAACCCATCTCCTCATTAGTCACTGGTGGAACTGGGCTGTTCACTGTAGAGAACTGTGTACCAGCCCCTACCTCTGCACCCAGTTACAGTCTCAGACACATTCAGAAGGGAGCGGTTCTACAGATGAACTCTTGACGAGGCCACAGCTGTTCACTGAGAACCGTTCCAGGTGACGACCTCATGAAGCCGACTGAGAGAACGGAGAGAGTGTGTGAAGCTGTCATCAAAGCAACAGGGGGCTTCATAAGATATAGATATAAAGGGTAACAGTGACCTGTAATTTGCCAAATAGTGAACCTTGATTCAGTTACACTGTTAAACCTCAGATCTTGCCAGATACTGATCTTAGCCTGTCTCCTCTATCAGTCGACATTAACCCTGTCAGCTTCAGCACGTTTTTAACCAAGTTTAATCAGTGACCCCCCTGTAGAATGTCCCTTTACATATGAAATGACTACATTGACATTCCAAAGTCTAAGGTTATTCTTAATCTTGACATTTTCAGTCATTTCCTGACATTTTCGTAATGGTACAATAAACATATATTAAATCGTTCATAAACCTTTATTGGTGCAATTTAATTTAAGTTTTATTTTACCTTAGTATCGTCCTTAGGACCACCAGAGGGTGCTTCATGGACCACCAGTGTCTGAAAACCCTGGGTGAGAGCATAGGCCTGATATCTCCGCTCACGTTAGACGCTCAGAACACTGACAGGGAGAATAAAGGAGAGATGGCTATTTTTGGAGCCTATGAGAAACACTACAGGAGCCCAACTGACAGACACGCCACGTCCCCAGGAGGAAAGAAAGAAGTAAGACAGGTAGGTGAGGAAGAGGAGGAGTGGCAGAGAGGAAGAGTGGAAGAGAAACAGTGTGGTAAATCGACAGCAGCCGGGAGAAGGTGTTTACAGTCTAAGGACAAAGGGATTTTCATCAGGAGTTTGCTCCTCTTTCGCTGCAGAAGGCTGTACATTAGATACAGGAAGATTGTTGTGAGAATTTGTCTGCATTCAGCCTTAAAACATTAGTGAACTCAGGTGCTGATGTTGGATGATTATGCCTGGAGTCCAAGACCCCATCTTTAAGGCAGTAGAGATGGAGATCCACCACTCCAGAGAAACACAGATCTCCAAAGCTCAGTGCTGGGTGGCTGTTGAACCCTAGGGCCATGTGAACTTAGGCTCATGTGCAGCTGCTGTAGAGCATCCCATTAGAACACAGAGAGATGTAAAGATGCCTCTGTAACATTGATCTTACATATTAAACCATGGTTACAATGATTTCACCACAGATTCCCCCTCAGAATTGGCCCAAGTCCCACCAGAGGGTGCTTCATGGACCATCAGTGTTTGAAATCCCTTGTTTACAGCACAGACCTGAATTGTCCTCCAGCTTTAGACCCTCAGAACACTCCCAGGAAGGAGGGATGGATATTTATGGAGCCTGAAAAATATGCTAGAGGAGCCCCACTACCAGATAAGCCATGTTCCCAGGAGAAGTGAACACAATTTGGGACAGCCATGGCCTAAAGGATAGAGAACTGGGCTTGAAACTGGTTTGTTTCCTTCAACAGCAGGGAAACTGAGGGCAGGGAGTGAAGGTACAGCACTGTCTCCTCCCTCAACATCCACAGTTGAGGGGCTCTTGAGCAATTCCCAACTGCTTCCTGAAATGGCTGCCCATTTGTTCACTGCAACCGAGGGGTTAAACACAAGGCCACAATTTCATTGTGCTTTGTGCATTGGCAATAAAAGCACATTCACATTCATGTCCAATGCCGAGGACACCTTAAAAATCAAGGAAAAACATGAGGGAAATATCCGAAAAAAGAAGCTAACGCAGAGAGCATTGTCTACTTAATCTACACCAATTAATTTGCCATATTAGCATATATATTCAAATCAGGATTTACAGGCTTAGAAGCCCTCTTTGATTATTGCCTTTTTAATCCGGGGGCTGATCTCTGAGAAAAAGAGGGAGGTGATTTGCTATTTATAATTTAAAACACTAATGGCTGCTAATAAGGATATGCAGATTTGGTTAATTACTCCAGGAAATTAGAATATGAGCGCTGCTCGGCGTTGGCCAGGACCGGCTCGTGGGACAAGGATTTTAAAGAGGACAAAAATAGCACTGGCTTTTTTTTTTAAATAGACTTTCATATATTTAAAACAAAAGCGTGTTAGCAGCCATTAGCGTAGCGGCAACGAGACCACCCACGCTGTACAGATAATCCATTAACACATCGCCTAAAATCATCTAAACATGAGCACCCAGGGAAACAGCCGCTATTACAACAGGAACTGCGTGCACTGTGCCACCTAAAGTTTGCAGACAGCCCTTATGAGGAGTGAGCTACATTCAGTTCAGGTCAGAGACACATGGCTGAGCGCTCTGTGTGCACACACTGCTTGTATAACTTTAGTAATATATATATATATATATATATATATATATTTGGGTTTTTTATGTTTGCTTGCTCATTTAGCTCTGCACGTTTGGAGGAGAATACCAATGGCCTAGGTCTGTTAACGGCTAACAGATGCCAGCATCGACTAGTATTGTGTTGAGCAATGGGAGAAGACGACAGGACAGAGAGAGAGAGAGAGAGAGAGAGAGAGAGAGAGAGAGAGAGAGATTTGTTTATTTTCAGTACTGTGAAGAAGAATAAAGCCAAATAATCAGGGTTGTTACATTGAAAAGAACAGCATCTTTAACCAACCCCAATGGGCAGCTTGTTGAGAAGTGTAGCCAAATGCCTTCTGACATGTTAACCTCCATGTTCAGCTTCTAAAGGTTGGTCAGTGTCGACATACGGTGAATACTATGGCTTTTGTTTACTCCATTTCCTGTCCTGGTAAAGAGAGATAACTTGTAAGGACTTCCTGTCTCGCTACCTCCAGGAAAGCTTACCCAACATCCCATTCTCACCGAGACAAAACCCCTATACTGGCAAAAGTTATCGTTACACTTATCGTTACACTTATATAGTGCCTTTCTAGATACCCAAGGACGCTTTACAATCTACACTGCTCAGAGCGCTCAATTCACACACACACACTGGCAAGAAGCGGCAGCCAAACGCGCACAGCGTACTCTCGACCAGAAACGACCGTCCACCCGGAGGACTGCATCAGGCACTAGGGTTTCACCCAGGACAGAGCGCCAATCCATATCTGAGCACACACACATTCACTCACACATACACACTCATTAACTCACAAACCAGGACAGTTATTAGAGAAGCCAATTCACCTACCCTCCATGTTTTTGGACTGTGGGAGGAAACTGGAGACCCCAGAGGAAACCCACGCAGACACAGGGAGAATATGGAAACTCCACCCAGATGGGACTTGAACCCAAGATCCTAGCGCTGGGAGGCGAACGTGCTCAGATGTGGACATTAAATTATACGTCATTTGAATAAACATCAAGAGAAACTCAACTTGGCTAGTAACTTTAGTGGTTCCAAAGTAGCATATTTTTTTTTTATTCCATAAGAGTGGGTTCCTCCTGGAGATGATGTTGTTGGGGCCAATAGGGGGCGCAGTCTCTGTGGTCAGTGTGGATCCCACCACACGAGTAAACAGAGAGGGACACGAGACTGAACAAACTGCACCGTCCTTTGCTTCCTCTTGGTTCAGGAGTGTAAACATGTCGTCCTGAACTTCTGAGGCCAGCATTAATGTAACACCGTGACTAAATCTGCCACTGTGGTCTCTTAATCATCCTCTCTGCCTTATATCTGATGTGTGGTGAGTG
This sequence comes from Hoplias malabaricus, assembly GCF_029633855.1. Lineage (NCBI taxonomy): Eukaryota > Metazoa > Chordata > Actinopteri > Characiformes > Erythrinidae > Hoplias > Hoplias malabaricus. The sequence continues at coordinate 25,271,139 of NC_089819.1, forward strand.
CACGGATGCTGATTGACTGCTGTTATGTCATCCAGGTGAAGCCTGCATGTGGATGAGGTGATTCCCTAATATCCCAAAGAATGTGAATACATTTTGAAGGTCTAGAGCTAAACATACCATCGCTGTCCCGAGAAAAATACGAAAAACCTTAATTTACAACAGAAGCCAATGTAATAGACTTTATTCCAAGTAATTTTAGAGCATTCCCATTGGTCCATTCATCATGAAAGCTGCTGTGTTCATATGATGTAATAAACTAAACATCCACAAACAGAGATGTGTTAAAAACATGTTGGGAAAAGTGTGACATTACCCTTTAAACCTGTACTTGTCTCCAGTCTTTTAATTATTCCCCAAGAGTTACAAGACTTTCCGCCGTGGCTGGATAGCTAAATACGTGCGGCGTTGGAAGTTGTTGATTTCCTTCTGGCAGAGTCTGAGCCACATTCGTCCCTGGCATGAGCCAAAGCGCTGAACCGAGGTTGAGAGTCTGGATCTATATGTTGATATATTCGAGATGCTGTACTCAGGCCTATTTCACACACTCCACACGACTGTACATAAAGCAGCCAGGGGTCTTCAAGGCTCCCCTGAATCACACGTCGTAGCTGGAAAAAATAAAACAGCTTAGAAAAAACAAGCCAGCAGCAAACATATCTGCTACTTATCCGATCATGTTTATCGGACCGGACCGTGCTTTACGAGTTCATTTTCCGGCTCTGCGCAACCGGACAAAGACGCTCCGCCGTTCTTTATTGTAGCATCACCAAACAATCGATGGCTGGAGATGTAGCGGGATGTTATTGCAGCCTAGTTCACATTTGATCTACGGTTAGTGGGAGTGGGGAATGGGACACAGCCGTGAAGCAGAGACCTTTCGTTTCTCCAACGAGTCTCACTTGATCTCCACCAATGGGCTTCCACAGCGGTTTAGTGTAATGACACTGTCACTGTGGTGAAGAGAGATAGGAGGCAAGGGTAATGGAACACACACACACACACACACACACACGCACACACACACACAGACACACACACACACAGCACCTCTGAGGGAGTGTTATGGGCACTCCCACACACTCCATCTGTGCTGGCTGCTTGTCTGTGTGTCTGCATGTTGACTCCACTCTTTGGCTGCGTTCCACTCCGAAACCAGAATAAAACTGAACTCTGTTAATAGAAAAAAATATATATAACAGCAACCACTGATTCAGATCAGCTCAGGAGAACTTGGAGCACTTCAGGAGAACTCAGAGATCTTCAGGAGAACTCTGTGAACTTTAATGCCACCTACTAACCACCTACTAACTTTGGGTCTGTGTGAGGAAGCCCGTGGAGACATGGGGATGCTAGAGGAAATCCCCATGAGGAAAGCTCAGCTAGAGGAAAATGTGAAATTAACTTGAGACATATTTGAGCGGCAAGAGATGTATCATCTTTGGGTTTCTATCTGATCTCATTGTTGTCGAGGAGAAACTACGGAGATATCAAGTAGATCTCCTTTTTGATTTTTCTTTCCTCTGGGTTGGTCAATGAGCCAGTGCTAGGGACTGAACCCGTGGTCTCCTCTGGTCTCCAGACAATAGAACCATCATTCAGACCACTCCAGATCCCAAACTAGCCTTTCATATCGGGTATTGAATCCCGTTCTTCCAAAGTCAAGCCCCAGGAGTGTGAACTGACATCCTGCCCACCTTCAAACACTCGTACACACACCATCAACCCCTCTGCCCATCACCCTCCACTCCCCCCACACCCCTCTCCATCTCTGATGTCACATGCAACATTGATCGTCTCTTCTATTACATTTATTAGGGAGTGATAACTTGTAATAATTGGATGTTAAATTAAGGCGCTCTCTCCCGGCTCTTGCCGTCTCAATTAGGGCTGTCATTGGCTGGCAGTTATGATGATGTATGAGGGTTGTGTTTAACGCAGCGGGGTGTGACCTCGCTGTGTGGCATCCCTTCGCCGCGTGCGTTAGCACCAAGTGATTGCAGCGTTAAAGGGACACTTCAGAACTCAATGCTAACAGCAGTAACAGTGAACGGCAGCGCGCAGGAGCCCATTAGCATTATGCAAATGAGATCATGCCAGCGTCACTTTCGGCATTTCTTCTGAAAACGAGGGGCTCCATCTGGCTTTTGTGCCCTCTTTGCAGCTGCAACAGTTTCAGCCCCTCTGGGGAAAGACTACATGTTGGAACATTGCTGTGAGGATTTGATGGCATCCATTAGAACTGTAGTTCATTAGTAGTTCAGGACGAGTAGGTCGGCCACTCTAGCTCATCCCAAAGGTGAAATATCTTACAGAGAATGTAGTGGTGTGGGGTTTAATGCCCCACTCGTTCACACGTGGCTTGGGGTATGGTGAGCTTAGGCTCATATGCAGCTGCTTCAGGGCGACCCATTTTATGACATGCCCTTTTAAGGGAGCTGCACACTTTTGTTCACAGTGGGTGCACCTTAAAGTAACTGAGGGGAATAAATATAAAGGGTGTCTACAAATCTTTGGAAATGCCATGTAGCTTCTACTTATGTTTGTGTGAAGTGGTCCTTTAACGCTCGGAGGGGAGGTGCTGAGGAACCAGGAGGTTTATTTACATGTGTGTGATGACGAGAATGCTTTTGGGCGTATGCATGTGTGTGTGTGTGTGTGTGTGTGTGTGTGTGTGTGTGTGTTTCTTAGAAAGAGCAGCTTTAAGAGCTAGTTGTTCAATAAGATGCAAAAGCTTGTGTGTGTGTGGGGGGGTTCTCCAATGAAGCAGTACTGAGCGCTAGTTGTAGGGTAGAATGCAAAAGCCTAGAGCTATTAATTAAAAAGCACTGTAGGGAAGCCAGAGATACTGCACACACACACACACACACACACACACAGTTCTGAGCACTGCTCTAGCCACAGTGTATCCATGGTGTTTGTGTGTCTACATACATACACACACACACACACACACATATATATATATATATATATATATATATATATATATATATATATATATATATATATATATATATATATATATATGTGTAGACAGACATATATATGTATATATACAGTCACCCGGAGGAAACCCACACAGACACAGGGAGAACACACCACACTCCTCACAGACAGTCACCCGGACTAAACCCACGCAGACACAGGGAGAACACACCACACTCCTCACAGACAGTCACCCGGAGGAAACCCACGCAGACACAGGGAGAACACACCACACTCCTCACAGACAGTCACCCGGAGGAAAACCCACTCAGACACAGAGAGAACACACCACGCTCCTCACAGACAGTCACCCGGAGGAAACTCACGCAGACACAGGGAGAACACTCCATGCTCCTCACTAACAGTGAACCAACGAGAGGATCCCACCAAGGCCCCCGAGCTCCATTCAGGATCACTCCGTAGTAACGTTCAGAGAGTAGATGGCATCTCTGAAGGGATTAAAAAGGTGTCTGATTTCTGAGCCGCTGGCCGTGGTTCCATCTCCAGCTGCGACTGTTTTCCGGCAGATCTCTCAGACTGGGTCACCTCGTTAGAGCAGGGATGTGTTGTTTCCGGGAGTTTGGATGTAGCACATTATGGAATATCATTCCGACACTTAGCTGTCATCATCATTATCGTATACCATTTATTAACTGCTGCAGTGTGTGTGTGTGTGTATGTATCTGAATATATGTGTGTGTGTGTGTGTGTGTGTGTGTGTGTGTGTGTGTGTGTGTGTGGGCCCAGTGAGCTGACAGTAGGGGGTGGAGTGATTAGCATGCATTTCCAGGGGGCCAGCACAAGGCATGCTGGGAAATTCCATCAGCTTGGTGAACCTGCCGCTTGGTGGAGGAGTGACAGCCCCCTGTGGTATAGACACACACACACACACACACACACACACACACACACACACACTTCATCACACACTCGCTCACTCTGGCAGCCTGTTATAAATGGTCATGTTTAGTGTGCCCATACATTGTTTCTGTATTCTATGATATACACAGTGCTGAAGCTCTGTATTCCATTTTCAGAACTGTCCACTGTATGGTCAGCAGTGTGTGGACATTACTTCTGAAGTGAATGTTATAAACTGGGATTTTGTCCCCACTGTGTTTCCTGCTGTAACAACTTGTGGTCTTCTAGAGCCCTGTTTGGACAGGATTCACACTGGATGGGAAGTCTGGGTGAAAGTAACAGAGATGGGAGTGGCTACCACTACTGTTCAGAGAACAGCACACCGACCAAAAACATCCGGCCTCCAATGACTTTATCTTAAATTAGTTAATGTGAGTGAGTACATGTTCATATCACGTATATAGGCTGTACCTATAGTTGCATGAGGTTTCCCTCCTCTGGTAGTCTGGTATTTGAGAGTAGTGTGTCATTCACCACCTGAGGTTCGCCATGTATTCGAACAGCTCATCTGATTAATGTTGTATATTACATCACTAAATGCCTCCTCCAGGTTCTCCATGTCTGAGAAGACCTAGCGGATATGGATACGATGGGATATTCCCCCACATGTGTATTCGCACAGGATTAAATAACCTGGGGTAGGTACACACCTAGAGCAACCACTCCAGATAAATGACTGAAATGGTCTTCAGACGGGACTAAAACTACTGAGACACTCCAGTAATAATGTCATTACCTCATGTCCACATGTAAAACGAATCCTACCCCAACAGCTGTACACTATACACTGGAATACAATATGAGGTGAGGTACTGATGCTGGACAAAGGTACTGCATGGAAAGAGCCCAGTTTCACTGCTTCAAAACGCAATGCTGGGTGTTTTACGCCCCTCTAGCCTACACTTGGCATTGAGGATGGTGACCTCATGTGCAGCTCCTCCAGAGCAGGTGTGTAAAGACTGCGCTGGCCAGCATCAAAAGAAAAAGAAAAACAACCATAAAAAAACCCAAAGAATAACATGTTTGACCCCTGGCTAAAGTGGGCAGTCATCCCAGGACTGATCAGTGGTCAGGAGACGTCCATCAATCACAGAAGATATTCTCCACATCGTGGGGTCTTTTTTTGGCATGAGTCTTTGCTAGAGGCAGGTCCGTGGAGCAAATGCACAGCTCAGTGAAGTGAGGTCTCTCTCTCTCTCTCTCTCTCTCTCTCTCTCTCTCTCTCTCTCTCTCTCTCTCTCTCTCTCACTCTCTCTCTCTCTCTCTCTGTTTCAGTCTTCCCTAACACCAGCTTAAACCATAAAGACAAGGGGTTTCCGAATCGGTCAGTCACAGGTCTGTTAGTTTGAGAAGGACGCTGACCGTCATGAGCAGTCAGGCTTGGCTTAAGTGCCGAGTTCTGCCTGGTTCTGTCTGCTTCAGGCCATTTATCCGCTGCTCTCGGACCCATCAGACAACAAGCATGGGAGGGTTCTTCACATCAACCATGTTCCATCATATCTCTAACATCGTCTCACATGATCTGCATCTGGAGCTTTAAAACTAGCCCTACTTGGTGTTTTGGTAAGGTCATTTATGTAAGATTTGGCTAAGATTATAATGCAGCTTTACAAAAGTCCACTTTAAAGTTAGCCATACCCAGATTACCCAGAAGACAATGAATATTTGGCCCAAATGTGGCACATCTGCAGATCTCTTATGGACCATATTTGACCCTGAATGACAACGCTGACTCGGGGTGAGTCCAGGTGCCTCAACTCAGCCACAAGTCCACATTATAGCAACAAATTATAGCAGCTCTGGTTCCAGAACTAAAAATCCAATTAGTTTTCTCCATAGATGTTGTGAAAATTCCTTATATAAAGAGTTTTAAGTCCTCAACCAACCGCGACCCTGAAATGGATAAAGCGGCAAAGATGATAATGATGATGAAGTCCTCAACCAAACCAGTCTGCTCGCAGGTCAATCATGACTTTATACAAATGGATTCTGAGGCAAAAAATTCTAAACTTAACAAAAAGGCAATGGCGGAAAACTGTGTACTTCACCTGTTTAATGACATATCCCACAAAGCACTGCAAATGGTTTCAACCAATCATTTTCACTCCATTACCCAGTTTTCAGACAGCTTTTTCAATCACATACCTTTATCTAGTGCTTTTGTGTATGCAGAAGTTTGATTTAAATATTTGTACATACTGCAGTTTTGGTGCACGTGAAGTGTTAGCAAAAATCGTCACCTTACTACCTAGGAGCTCAGGGTATGTCTACATTAGCTGGATAAAAAATCCCTATGGAGATTATGAATCCAATGTACGCTATAAGTGCTAAATGTGAGACCCAAATGTGAACTCCACACAAAGTTATGAGGCAGTTTGCATCTCATTTCAAAGGATTCGTTTCCAGATTAAACGAATCATTACCTCATCCAGATTCTGTTTACACTTTCCTCATGAGACGGTGTCAGGTAGGTCAAATCGAGGTTCTGATTGGTGAGGTGGTCCAAGCTTGGTTCTTACCCTCAGGAGATCTCCAGTTCCCAGTCCCCAGTGAGGCCTTAGCCGACCACGGCCAGGAATCCAGGAGAACACAGCCTTGCTCTCTCTGGGGGCATAGGATGGCTCTCCCTCCCGCCCCCATCAAAACACACAATGCTAACTGGTGTGGGTGTCTGTTAGATGGCATATTAGATCAAGAAATTCTCAGAAGGATGATCAGGGATATAAGTAATGAGTGTGTGAATGGATTCAATGATTGAGAAGAGGTGGTAGAGTGCAGTGAATGTTTTGTTCGATGTGTGGAATATGGGTGGCAAAGCAGATGGCAATGATTGGCAAAAAGGTTTGACTGCATTTGGGAGTGCCAAAGGTGACTGTGTGAAGGGAGCCACTGAATTTGCAGGTGTATGGAAGTGTACGGTCACACAGATTGACCACCAGTGGCAAAAATCCCAGTCTACAGGAAATTCTCTCCAGCATTGTGGCCAAAAGATGAAACTGATGAACAGGGACCTCTGGTGTGTTTCACATTTGTAAATGAACATTTCTCTGCTTCCAGCCAAGATCTGTGTCATGGCTAAGCAGGACAGACGATGGAGGCGGATGTAAACACAAGGAATTTATTCAAACAGGACCAGAACCAAACAAACATGGGCAAGACAGACTGAATAAAGACAAGACTAAACTGAACAGACTAAAACAAGGACAGACAGGAAACAGCCATGAAACAGGGTAGAGAGAGAAACACACAACACCAGACAAAGGAGCACTCAAACCACAGGGGTATATAAGGACAGGACAAACGAGGAACACCTGGACACAATAATGGACAGAGGCAGGACTAAGGTGGGACTAGGGCGGAGAGAGGAACAACAACACACAGCCATGTGCTACATGAGTACATGGTGGGGAAAAACAGAAACGACAAGGCCAGGGCGTGACAACCTGCTACTAGTCAACACAGTCCCTTCCCAATCAATTTCTGAAAGAAAACTCTGCAGGGAACTGCATACCATGAACCTACATAGTAGAATGTCACGCAAGAGTTCTTTTCTCAGTTCTGCTCACAAAGTCGCTTTGTTACAATAGTGAAGAGACACAAAAACTGAACTGCTCATGACTGAAAAGGTGTGATCTAGTCAGATGAATCTTGTCTCCCCCGTATGTGAATGATACTAGACGTCATGTTCATCCAAGGTCTCATGCAGTTTTGGAAGGTGTGGTTCAAGCTGGAGGAGTCTCTGATGTTCTGGGGCTGTTTAATTAAACAGAAATGGGTTTTTGGTTGAGGTGACAGTAGGACTCAGACTGTCGGGATCCGCACACACCACAGGGACAGTGCCTTCTTTTGGCCTCACAACATGACCTCCAGCAGCCACCCAAGCTTTCCTAGGAGGCTTCCCTTCTGAGCACTGGCCAAACCTTCTTAGCTGCATTGGATCTGCATGTTCTTGTGTTCAGTTGCAGCGCCTGCAGTCTATTTCTGACTGTTTGATTGCGTTAAACTTTAACCACAAGCAAAACAATCGAAACGCTACAAAAATGACATTAAATCACACAGAGAAGTTAAGAACCTCCTCTAACAAACGTTTTCAGAGGTACAAATTTGGTTCCTACACTGACAACTACGGTCCTCTTTGTCGTCCGTTGCGGTGTTGACAGAGTTGTGTATCTTTTATTCGCATCGTCTCTCTTCAGACACATGTCAGTGTGTTTAAATCGTCGCTGTTACTCGACTCCATTTGTGTTGGTCCTGTTTTGAAGTGGAACGCAGGGATCAGCATCAAAGCCCCTGATGAGTTCAAGCAGCCGAAACAAAACAACTGTAAAAGTGCTTTATTTCTGGAGTTGATCATAGAACCGGAGGGGGGTTAGAGATGCGCCGGAGGTTACGGGAGCTTTAAAACCTGCTCTCTTTGTGGTTCTCGTCTCTCGATGATGTCGTCTCTTTGTCAAGAGCTTCACAGGATTCAAAACCCTCTATAATTTCATGAAATTTTGAAAAAGCTTTATCTTTTTCCATTTAAAATCTCACAAAGACTGGAACCTGTTATTATTACCTTGATCATCAAGTGCAGTCTTCGAGAAACTTTTTGTAGGCACCATAAAAAAAGTCTTGGATGGAATAAAGTCCACCAGCATTGGCACGTAGGGCAGTGGAACGGCATTCTCTGGAGCAATGGAGCTCCATCCAGTACCTCTGAGATGAGCTGGAGTTCTGTTTGTGATCCAGCGCTGGTGACAGATATTCTCATGACTGAATGCCATCAAATCCTCATCACAATATTCCAGCATCTGTGTAAAGCCTTCAGAGGAGTAAGAAGCTGTGACTTCACTGAAGGGACAAACTCCTGGTTGATAGCTTTCATTTTAGAAGACACGTGGGATGAGCTGCCGTCCACAGAGTTGTTTCCAGCAGTGGGAGAAAGTACAGAACACGTGGCGTACGGAGTGTGATTTATTCCTGAGATAATGAACACAACCACACAGTGCTCTGCACAATCTGCATTCCTCTTTTCCTCTTTCTGCTTCCTTTTCCTGCCTCTCTCCGGGTGAAATCATTATAGTCATAGAGACTGATATCCAGTGTGTGTGTGTGTGTGTCTGTGTGTGTGTGTGTGTGTGTGTGTACCAGGAATATATCACATTGGTCCAAAACCTTTTTATGCGTTCACACATTAGGACTTCTGTTACTTGTGTGATGCATGATGTATGTGAATTATTATTTTTTAAAGTGAAGAGATGTTAACGTTAGAGTTAGTGAAAAGTTAAAGCAACATTAGGGAAGATTTGTTCCTGGGCTATCCCTACAGTTACAGAGCACAATTTAGTGTAAGTGTAATAAAAGAACTGTCCTGAAATTAAAAGTTGTGGGGGGAGAGTTCTAACCTCCTTTAAAAGTTACATAGCGCAGTCTCTGTAGTGCTGAACTAGGAGTGGCAGTGATAGAGGCTCTAATCTCTCTGTTACAGCGCAGCTGAACAGCACAATGATTTATAAGCTTTAATTTTAAGGTAAAAATACTACCTAGTGTTCCTTTAAGTGTAGAGTAATGGTCAGTGTAAGGTTAGGGTAGGGTTTGACTAGTATAACATAAGGTTAAGTGTCAACAAAATGAATAAATGTCCATGTAGTTGTCCCAGAATAAATGAAATGTACTGTGTGTGTGTGTGTGTGTAAGTGTTAAGTGGGGGGAAAATAAAAAAATAACATGTTTCTATTATTCATAAGCTGATATTATTTAACAGATTTATCTCTCTTTAGTGGGTTGCCTTATGTATGTATTTATTTATTCATTCATTCATTCATTCATTCATTCATTCATGTGTTATTTCAAACAGATCTTCAAACTCTCACACACACACAGCCTTTCCCATGCATTTTCCTGGCAGTGTATCAGGACAGGTTTAGACCTGGCTCATTTTCAGCTTGTGTTAACATGGGCAGCTCAATCCAGTTTCAACAGATCAACAGTGTGAACAGAACAAACCAGCACCAAATACGACTTCACTCTGATCTCATTCAAACCACTAACTGTACATAGGGGATTCAAAATCTGATTCTAATCTGACCTCTGAACATGGCTCAATCATTCGTTCAATCATTTCTCAAAGCTACGTTTTCTAGTCCCCTGTGATTTCAGCATCAAAGATAAGAAACAGATTTGATTTGCTCAAAGCCCGAATGCAGAAGACTTTCATCCGGGAAAAAGACCCAGCTCCCACTAGTGCTCTGAGGCCGCTCAAACCAGAAAAGTCATGGATAAACACAACAGAAATGTCCTAAAACTTACTCAAAACAACTGTAAAACTTGGCATGGTGGTGCAACATAGTGTCGCTGACAAACAGCCCCAGGGTTTTGGGGACCTGGGTTTCTTCTTGACTCCGGTCACTTGGGTAGAGCTTCCTGGTGAATGCTGCACATTGGTTATTGTTAAGGCATCTTGGTTATTGTTAAGACAGCTAAGGCATTGTAGCTGTCACCAACTCACAGCAATATTACAACATGTAAAAGCTGTCTTCCATGCACTGAAATTGCCATAATGCTGACCCCTAGTGGCCTGGATGTGTCAGAGGTTTTGTACGAAAGCTTACATTTTAGCCGACTCTAAGGCCATATCCGGTTGGGATTAGTTTTACCTGTGGCAGTGGGGTAAAGTTATTGTTAGCGGAGTATCTCAGTAGTTTTAATCCCGTCCGAAAATACCATTCCAGTCACATTCCTGAGCCTTTTACCTACTGTAAAACGAGCAGGAAAAAGAACCCCAATTTATTAATCCCATCCGAATTGACATGCGGCAGAATGTTGCATGTTATCCCACTGAAAAAGGAGATTCTCATGGGTTTTCGTGAGAATGGAGGAGCTTGAGGAGGCTTTTAGTGATGTAATATACAATTTAAGTAAAAGCTCAGTGGCTGAACAAAGCACCACAATCAAATCCAGGAATCATTCAGTGAAGAGACATTTCTGGTATCTGTAGGTAGATATTAGCCTCCAAACGTATTGTTATGAATGTGTCCTACTCTTTCAGTTACCATTAAACTGTTTATATAAGTTCTAATAACTTTGGGAAGGATTAATAAAGGCTTAGCTGTTTTCTCGGCAGTTATCTGTTATGAAGAACTAGAAGATAAGTTGTGACAGCCTAAAAACTCCAGTAGCTCTGCTGTGTCTGATCCACACTGTGACTGCAGTGTGTGAATCGAGTAGCCCCTCCCATCTCCGTTATTTTCACCGAGATTTCTTTTCCCGTGTGAATCCACCATAGACGTTACTGACGTCTTGATGAAAAATGACATTACCCCAGCTCCCCACTTAAAACAAAACCAGTCCGAATAGAGCTTTAGAGAATCAACTCTTTTATTCAAGGACTACAAAGCAATTCAATTCATCAACTCAATCACTGACTTTTCCTTAAACGACTGTTTGAAGAGTGGTCCGCTCAAAGGCGGTGGGTTAATACATGCTCAGTGGGATAGCAGCTGGAAATAGAAGCAAAGTGTGTGCTAATGCAAGAACATGTGACGGACAGGGAATTAAAGCTGGAGACGGTCAGAAATGCTTACAGTACAATAACTAATCGTCATTAGAATCACTGATTCCATTTGATTACGTTTGACACTGAATTAGCAAAAGGAGAGGTTTGTAAACACAATCTGTATAAAGTATTGAATTCTAAATGTTTTTGAATCTGCGGCACGGTGGCGCTGCAGGTAGTGTCGCAGTCACACAGCTCCAGGGGCCTGGAGGTTGTGGGTTCGATTCCCGCTCCGGGTGACTGTCTGTGAGGAGTTGGTGTGTTCTCCCCGTGTCCGCGTGGGTTTCCTCTGGGTGCTCCGGTTTCCTCCCACAGTCCAAAAACACACGTTGCAGGTGGATTGGCGACTCGAAAGTGTCCGTAGGTGTGAATGTGTGTGTGTCTGTGTTGCCCTGTGAAGGACTGGCGTCCCCTCCAGGGTGTATTCCCGCCTTGCGCCCAATGATTCCAGGTAGGCTCTGGACCCCCCGCGACCCTAAATTGGATAAGCGGTTACAGATAATGGATGGATGGATGGATGTTTTTGAATCTTAACATAAGAAATCTTTATAAAGTGTGGACACTTGGACCCATGCTGAGGGCTAACCCTCAGGTCAGTGAGGCAACCATCGTACAATTAGCTCTTGTGGTTCTAAGGGTGAAGTCATGGTGAAGTCATGGTGCTCTTAAACCCCAGCTGAACACTGCTGGACACTAGATGCTAGGTATGTACAATGTGTTTATGGATGGGATTTGGAGGAGGCTCCAAAACTGCTCTGTTGTTATTGTATATTAACCTGCTTAGCCACTAGGGGCCGCTCCAACTTGAATTGTATTATTGTTGTATTGTATTGTTGTATTATTGTTGTATTATTGTATTATTATATTAAGTATTATTAATATTATTATTATTATTACGTACTCATTATGAAATAAATCCTAAACTGACTTAACTGTGAAACATTGGGACTCTTGTGCAGAGAAATTCAGGTCCGAAGATGTCACATAGTTGTCCTTTCACATATGATGGGGAGATTTTGTGTGACACGTGGTCATGTAGAGGGAAATGTGCCGCATGCTTTAGGCATGGGACGGCAACTTTGCAGCGTAGACAGGAGATACTTTGGGACATTAACGGTTCCATTCACACATGCGCTGACTCCGTTTTTAATTTGCCTTTTAACTTGACGTGTCCTCTCGCTAATCTTTTACAGATCATACGATTTGTCTGATTCTGGTTTTTGGGTTATGTGTTTCAGTCTGGAGGCAGGTTGAATTGTGGACTTCATAAATGCATTGTTACTGTTAGGAAAAGAAGTCCTGTATGGGAACAGTGTTTTTCGCTAAGGGTACAGTCAATGAAAATATCACTTCAGTGGTCCAGCAGGGGTCTTAAAGTCCAGCGGTGTTCCTTGAAAATTCCATTACATTCAATTATTCACAAAAATCTGAACATCTGTATGTTTTCCATATAATTTTTTTAAAAATAGGAAAGCAAAATAAAAGTGGGCGGCACGGTGGCACAGCAGGTTAGTGTCGCGGTCACACAGCTCCAGGGGCCTGGAGGTTGTGGGTTCGATTCCCGCTCCGGGTGACTGTCTGTGAGGAGTGTGGTGTGTTCTCTCTGTGTCTGCGTGGGTTTCCTCCGGGTGCTCCGGTTTCCTCCCACAGTCCAAAAACACACGTTGATAGGTGGATTGGCGACTCAAAAGTGTCCGTAGGTGTGAGTGTGTGAGTGAATGTGTGTGTGTGTGTGTTGCCCTGTGAAGGATTGTGTATTCCCGCCTTGCGCCCAATGATTCCAGGTAGCCTCTGGACCCACCGTGACCCTGAACTGGATAAGGGTTACAGACAATGAATGAATGAATGAACAAAATAAAAGTGTGTAATTTAATTGAAAAAAGTGGGATTTCTAAAATTAAACTTAACTTAAAAATTTAACAATGCAATAAAATACAGCAAAATTATGAAGTAAAAGGTACTTCAATGTACTACAGAGGATCTCACCTCAGTGACCCCTTTTCTGAGTGTGTAGAGCCGAGTGACTTGACTTATTTGATTGACTGATTTTTTTTTTCTCCCATGTTCCTGAGTATCTTGTTTCTTAAGGGAGCTCTCCCTGAAACCCAGCTGCTGAGAGAGAGAGAGAGAGAGAGAGAGAGAGAGACTGCTGGTTGGTTGGTGCCTCTCTGAAACATTAATGACTAATTAAGAGAGAACTTATCTCTTTTAAGGCCTTTTCATGTATTAATCATGGCTGTTTGGGTTTTGAAGCGACCGGCTTCTGCTTTATTGATGAGGCCCGCTCAGCTCTAATCAATTAGTAATTGGAGCGCTGCTTTTAAATAATGCATTTATTAGTGCGTGTGATGTGTTTAATGGCCGGCCCCTCGCCGCGCAAATACGTCTCACCGAGCTTAATGAGACTTTTATGGGCAGACGAGGCAAACGAAATGGCGCTTTTAATTCTCCACGTTGCCTCGCTGAGGCTTTATTTACATTCACAGAGCCCCCACCCACAGCCCAACAGCAGTGCCGTTTAAAGGAGTACAAATTGTTGTTGTTGTTGTTGTTAGCATGGCTGTTGTGTTAGCCCACATTTGTTGCTGGGTGGGGAACAAACTTGTGTTTGTGTTTTGGGTTTTTTTCTTTTCCTTTTTTTGCTGGTGAATGATTGATAACAAGGAAATGGCTAAAATGGCAGCAGCAGGAGCGAAGGTCCCCAGACGCTAATATCAGCACTCTACGCAATAATAGCACTTGTGGTTGTAACGTTAGAGATGATTTATTGATGCTGACTGGCAGTCACACAACTCTGACGCGTGTAACAACTGAACGTTGTCATGTTCATGTTGTTAAAGTCTAGACTGGTTTGGGAAATTGCTGTTTGGGTTTGTGCTGCAGGATCTAAACCCATTGCTTAAGACTTTTCAGCCTCCGCTAACCATCAGCATGATGTGTGCTAGACTCTACCCCTGTGCATTAATGTGGTGAGCCCACCACACACTGTGAAACAAGACCTCCCAGTCCGTATTCTGTGTGCTGCGTGAGACTAAAAAATGTGCCGTTCTGATCTTGCTCTGTTTCTGACGTTAAATGCAGAGACTTTAGGATTGCCCCGCCCCTGTCTGTCCAATCACAGCGCTGGACCCACGTTTATGTGAAAGCGCAATGGCAAGGTTAAACGCAGCAAAACAGACAGAAGGAGCACTGAGAAATAAGAGAAAAGAAGAGAAAGAATTGAGTGAAAACAGCTATAAACCAGAGCTTCTGCTCCTCGCTCCTCACTGCTGTGCGCTCGGGGTCGGGGGGAACAGTGAGCGGCTCATTATCATTTAATAGAACAGGTGCTGAAAGCGGCCGCTCTGAACAGGGCTGTTTACACAGGGGGAGAACACTTCTGTGGGGTTTGTTCCTTGTGGCGTTTTGACCAAAGCACATCACTGACGTTTCATTAAGACCCAGAACTGTGTTCCCTCATGAAAAAGTGGGGAGGATATAAGGAGGTCTCTACTACAGCTTACATACATAAACATGAAATGACACATGGCACTGTGGAGCAGCCAATCATGAGCCTAAGATCTCCAAGCTCAATGCCAAGTGTCGACTGGAAGAGTATGAAGTTACTCAGCACCGGAGCAGGAGAAGTTTAACTGCGTTCTGTGGAGTGATGGAGCTCCTTCCAATACATTTTTTTGTGGGATTATTTGTGCTTAACCTCACTGGAAGTCACATAACAGACTGCCATCAAATCACAGCAATGTTCCAGCACCTGATCTACATCCTAGAACAACTGAATCTGATCCTATAGCAAAGCAGGGGGAAAACAAGCTATTAATAATAACCTTTTTAACAATGTCACCCAACTATAACTTTACCCTCCTTCTACCATGTGTGTGTGTGTGTTTATGAGGAAGGACATAGAAGCTCCTGCAGAGGTGAGGTTTGAAGGCTGAATTGTTTAGACGTCTGGAATCATTCTGACAGAGCTGTTCGATCTTTGGTGGTTTTGTTTTTTTAGGATGTATTTCTGCGTGTCTGAAAGCCCCCAATCCAGCGCTAGTCCACCAGAAAATAAATAAATAAATAAATAAACGTCTGTGTCAAATTGATATGAGTGTTTAACTCTTCTCTTCCACGCCTCCATCCGTCTCCGTCCATCCGTCAGTGAATCTGACTGCGGAGACGTCCAGTCTGCTGCGGCGTGCCATATGGCTGCGGATGGCTGCTGATATCAGGCTGATAGGAATGTATTGTTAAAGACACGTTGACAATGTACCTGTCAAATAAAGTGCCGTCACATTGCTGCACTGGCCCAATGAGCAGGTAATAGCACTCTGGGGACTGATGTTTCAGCTCCTGCAAAACGGAGCATCACTGTAATGCTCCTGCAACCACCCTGTAACATCAGCAACATCAGCGAGACGTGGGTAGGGAATGTACCTGGGGTTGTTTTTACACGGCTGTTGATAAAGACCATTCAGATTTATTTTCCTTTCTCTCAGAATGGCCATAATGATCATTTACTGTAGTTTCAGGTCTGGAGTGGTGTGTGTGTGTGTGTGTAATACCATGTCTTACAATAATGCACCCATCTAATGTAGTGACCTGTGTTCTCTGTGTTTTGTCTGAAGAATATAGTGACAAACAAATATCGAATATTTCATGTGCAGAGTTAATGTTGGCAGTTTTTTAAAATGTGTATTAATCTAAATTTAGTCATTTTATGGTTAGCCTCAGTTTAATTTTAATGATGAAAACTAAAAGATTTTTTGTCCAATAAATAATAAAAAAAGAATAATTCACTCATTCCAGTTCAGGGTCGCGGTTGGCACTGAATCATTGGGCCCAGCAGGGGGCTCCAGTCCTTCACAGGGAGACACACACTCGCACATTCACTCACACACTTACAGTTATAGATACCTTTGAGTCACCAACCCACCTACCAACGTAATTTTTTGGAGCGTGGGAGGAAACCAGAGCACCTGGAGGAAACTCACGCAGACACAGGGAGAACACACCACACTCCTCACAGACAGTCACCCGGAGGAAACTCACGCAGACACAGAGAGAACACACCACACTCCTCACAGACAGTCACCCGGAGAAAACTCACGCAGACACAGGGAGAACACACCACACTCCTCACAGACAGTCACCCGGAGGAAACTCACGCAGACACAGGGAGAACACACCACACTCCTCACAGACAGTCACCCGGAGCTGGACTCAAACCCACAACCTCCAGGTCCCTGGAGCTGTGTGACTGCGACACTAACCTGCTGCAGCACCGTGGCGACAAAAGAATCATTTTAGTCGTGTATTTTTAAAAGTTTTATTATTGTGAGAGGTATTATTTAACTTATGTATCTATATTAACATTACTTTTATAACATCAATAGTGCTCTTTTTTTCCCGTTGCAAAACTGACTTCTGGAGTTTCAACTCTATGAATCAATGATACCAGCAGCTCCCAGATTCTTAAAGAAACAGGTCTTTGGGAGTCAACTCATCTTCACTAAATTTACTTTAACCAGCAGCTCTCTGTCGAGGGACCACCACAGTCCACAGCGCAGTGGAAAATATTCTCATACAATATTATACAATAATATTAATATTTTGATAATATCTTGCTGCTAAGTGATGCACTTAGATACATCAACACATACAGGTAATGTCCAGGTATACAAAAGCACACACACACACACACACACACACACACACACACACACACACACTCCACCTGCAGCAGACACTAGTACATTACAACACCATTCACTTCCAGAAAATGGTCTTACAAAAAAGGAACTACAGAAGAATAGAAATACACAAGTGCAATAAGCACACACACACACACACATACACACACACACACTTCCTCACTCTCTGCCCCACTATGACATTTTTACTGTTTGAGAAAAGTCGTAGCCCAAAAAAAATGGTACCATGGAAAAATAGAAGTACAATAAACACACACACACACACACACACACAGTGAAAATGGCGTGTGCTGGGTGTTGCAGAGGGAGTCGAGTCTGACAGGAAGAAGTGACAGCTCTCTAATTACCTCCTCACCATACACACTCACGCTGACGGAAAAACACTCGCACTCATTTTCCTCTCCTCTCCTCCTCCTCTCTTTCTCTCTCTCTCTCTCTCTCTCTCTCTCTCTCTCTCTCTCTCTCTCTCTCTCTGCTTCTCTCTCTCTCTCTCTCTCTCTCTTCCCCATCAGCCATTTTATGATTTTCTGATGTCATACTCGTAGCAGTCCGCATTTCATTTTTAGCCTTCGGCATTAAATTCACAGCGGTACATCTATCCCTTCTGTTAGTGTGAGCATTGTGCTCAGCGTTTATTGTTTATTACTAATAAATAATAGGAAAATAAACTACATTTAACTTTTGGACAAATATTGCCATTCATTTTTTCATTAATAAGCACAAGTCATAATTATTTTGTAATTATAACAAAGGCTGTGTTGAAAATGGTACACCACAGACGCACACATTCACTGCTCATAGATAGTATGCGATAAGTGACCAAAATTAATTTATATCCACGCTTTTATGGAGAATGTATGAGCTGTGTGTGAGACTGAACTTTTGTCTTCAAACTTTTGGCCATGTTGTGTATCTGTAAGGCAAGGCAAGGCAAGTTTATTTGTGTAATTCACTCTCAGTCTTGCTGTTCTTCTGCTGCATACCGAACATATTCTCCTCTTTTACCACAACAGAACAGTTCTGGATCTTAATGAAACATCTGTGACCTGCTTTAGTCAAAATACCACAAGGATCAAACCCCACAGCAGAGTTCTCCCACTGTCTAAACAGCCCGGCCGCTATCAGCGCCTCTTCCTTTAAACGATAATGAGCCGCTCGCTGTTCACCCCGACCCCGAGCACACAGCAGTGAGAAGCGAGGAGCAGAAGCTCTGGCTTTTAGCCGTTTTCGCTCTGTTCTCTTTCTTCTCCGTTCTCATTTTCTCAGTTTTTACTCAGCTCTATCCTGCTCTGTCATTAGCTGACACTTAGATGAGAGGGTGGGGTCTCTGCACTTGCCATCAGAAGCAGCTCAGAATCAGAACAGCTCGTTTTATCCCATGTTTTCTGACAGAAAGTGTGTGGTTCGGTGTGCTCCAAATTTCCAAATCTCTCTGCATATTTACTGAAGGAGTCATTTTATTTCTCAATATGTCTCCTTTAAAACGTCATTTCAGACTCAAGTTTAACCTAAACTGGGTTTGTTTGCTTCTATTTCCAACAGCAACAGCTATAAGCCTCCAGCTCCTGAGGCCATGTAAGAATCCTATTTATCAGGGGTTCGGGGGAAATGGTTTCCACATTGGCTCGGCCCACTGGAGATGTCTATCTCCTCGCCAGGCCTTAAGACTGGAGTATTTCCAGGAGAAAAAGACTTAATCCCACTCTGACACCACCATATGCGTCTTTCAGTGCTTTCAGGTCAGTGTATAGATTCTTCTGGGGGCTTCTCCGAGAACGAATGGAAACGCTGTGGCCCACGATTCTTTCTCTTTTCTTTCCTGTTTCCTCATGTGGACCATACACTTATGGACGTGGACCAACATGAACAGTAGAAACCAGCTTCCTGTGGAGACGCATGATTTGTCAACTCAGAAACCTTCGCCGCTCCAACCAAAACCCTCCAAACTCAATACATCATCAGCATTGTTTTAAAAACGCTCCACCACTTTATTACAAACGCTGTCGTTTGGCTCCTTCAGACACACCATACGTATTCCATCACAGACGTGACGCCTTCTGTCTGCACCACACAAAGCCAGGGACTGAAATTCAGAAGCACAAAAGCAAGACCCAGAACTCTCCGTGATCAGAATGTTAGCACACGTCAGACGCCGTCACCAGGACTTTAACGTGTCACCACCCCAGGGGGTAGACGTATCTACTGAGGTTTGATTTTAAGGCAGTATGTGTGTGTGTGTGTGTGTGTGTGTGTGTTCTTATATATTTGTGAGGACTGTACTCACAAAGACAGGACTGTGGTTACAGTTAGTTGTAGGTGTAGCATTAAGTAGCTACAGTAAACATTTCTATGGAAGGTCCCCTGAGCAAGTACAGAAGAACCAACATGTGAGTCAAACATGAGTTTGAGTGACTGGGTGAGTGTGTGAGTGACTGGGTGAGTGTGTGACACTGTCCACAGGTGTGAGTGTGTGAGTGACAGGGTGAGTGTGTGAGTGACTGGGTGAGTGTGTGACACTGTCCACAGGTGTGAGTGTGTGAGTGACTGGGTGAGTGTGTGAAACTGTCCACAGGTGTGAGTGTGTGAGTGACTGGGTGAGTGTGTAAAACTGTCCACAGGTGTGAGTGTGTGAGTGACTGGGTGAGTGTGTAAAACTGTCCACAGGTGTGAGTGTGTGAGTGACTGGGTGAGTGTTTGAGTGACTGGGTGAGTGTGTGAGTGACTGGGTGAGTGTGTAAAACTGTCCACAGGTGTGAGTGTGTGAGTGACTGGGTGAGTGTGTGAGTGACTGGGTGAGTGTGTAAAACTGTCCACAGGTGTGAGTGTGTGAGTGACTGTGTGAGTGTATAAAACTGTCCACAGGTGTGAGTGTGTGAGCGACTGGGTGAGTGTGTGAGTGACTGGGTGAGTGTGTGAAACTGTCCACAGGTGTGAGTGTGTGAGTGACTGGGTGAGTGTGTGAGTGACTGGGTGAGTGTGTGAAACTGTCCACAGGTGTGAGTGTGTGAGTGACTGGGTGAGTGTGTGACACTGTCCACAGGTGTGAGTGTGTGAGTGACAGGGTTAGTGTGTGAAACTGTCCATAGGTGTGAGTGTGTGAGTGACTGGGTGAGTGTGTGAGTGACTGGGTGAATGTGTGCGGGACTAGGAGAGTGTGTGAAACTGTCCACAGGTGTGAGTGTGTGAGTGACTGGGTGAGTGGGTGAGTGACTGGGTGAGTGTGTGAAACTGTCCACAGGTGTGAGTGTGTGAGTGACTGGGTGAGTGAGTGAAACTGTCTACAGGCGTGAGTGAGTGAGTGACTGGGTGAGTGAGTGAAACTGTCCACAGGTGTGTAAAACTGTCCACAGGTGTGTAAAACTGTCCACAGGTGTGAGTGTGTGAGTGACTGGGTGAGTGAGTGAAACTGTCTACAGGCGTGAGTGAGTGAGTGACTGGGTGAGTGAGTGAAACTGTCCACAGGTGTGTAAAACTGTCCACAGGTGTGTAAAACTGTCCACAGGTGTGAGTGTGTGAGTGACTGGGTGAGTGTGTGAGTGACTGGGTGTGTGTGTGAGTGACTAGGTGAGTGTGTGAAACTGTCCACAGGTGTGAGTGTGTGAGTGACTGGGGGAGTGTGTGATGCTCTGTTCAGGGTGTGTTCCTGCCTTGCACCTAATAATTCTGGCAACTCTCAGGACTCACTGTGACCCTGATCAGAATGAGGCAGTTACAGAAGATCAATGAATTAATGAATGATTTAATTAATTAATTAAAACACACACACACACACACACACACAACTGTACCAACACACACCACTGTTTTCGGGCCATAAGCCACAGCCGTACCGGTGACCTACCGCAGACCTAATCCCTCTGGAGGATCCACTAAAGTGTTTACTGGCATTGAGAGGTCGAGATGAAGGGGTAGATCGTAATGTCTAATAATTGCTCAAAACGGATGAAAATGATTAATTCAGAAGCCGTTTATGTAATTATTCTATTAGCAGCGCAGTCCCTCGTTCTCCTCGGATGTGTGATTGATTTAATTATTCACACACACACACACCACAACGTGAACATTAGTCTGAATCTGATAGAAAATACAATATTCAAATATTCATTTACTCATTCTCCCCTTTTTCCCTCTGTAAATCTAATTACCTACATCGGTTATACACACACACACACACACACACACACACACAACGTTCAGCGTATCCTTCTCACAGCAGCCGCTTGTGCTTTCCATTCCGACTTCATAGAAGAGAAAAAAAGAAAATCCCTTCTTTTCTGGCATCTCTTCATCCATTTTATCAGCGAGAGGGAATTGAGCCTCATCCTCTCTGTGGGAAGCTTAAAGGATAAGTAGTGGCTAAGTACTATCTTCTGGTTCCTGCGCTCCTTTCCTGATCAGCGCCTTTGTAAGATCTCTCGCTTTCTTCCTTCTCTCTCTCTCTCTCTCTCTCTCTCTCTCTCTCTCTCCCCCCTTCTCTCTTCTTCCCCAGGGGCATCCAGATGTTAGCATCACCTCTGCACAGCGGAGGCGAGGGAGCGTGCAACAGCCCGAAGTGATGACAATAAACACCTCCGCTGTAACCTGTCCATTTGCATATTTGCATATTCACGGGGCTTCTTTTTTTTTGGAAGTGGTGAGGGGTGGTTTATGGGGGTGGAGGTTGGTGCCCAGGAAAGAATATGCAAATTACATGCAAAGCGAAATCAATCTCTTAATGACACAAGACGATTAAACAATTTTTCTGCTTAAACACTCTGTTTAATGAAATCAGAACGGGCCCCGGAGCCCCGGCGGAAAATAGCGCCTGCTCGGTAGAGAAGAGGAAGGTGTGGGATGAGATAAAAAGAGGAGGAAAAGATGGAGGAGGAGTGTGAGAGGATAAGAGGAGGAGGAGGAGGAGGTAGAGGAGAGGAAAACAGGAGGAAATGTAAAGAGGAGGAGAAAGAGAATCACAACTGTACAGATGTTACTTTCCATGATGGGGCTCATCCCTCGTCTCCAAGTTTCAGTCTGTTTGAGTGGAACAGGGTCCAAACCTAATTTGAAAGCATCCAGAAGAAGAAAAGTTCGTTCCCAACTGGAACCAAAGAATAGTCAGTCCTTCGGAGTGAACCGTGGGCGAATGAAGCAAAAGAAGCTCCAGAAAGAGTCCAGAGCCTCAAATAAAGTGTCACAGTGCAGTGGAGCTGGACATGGTCATTTACAGAGTGTTACATTGTACTCAATGGTGCGCCGAGTAAAAGATCAGAGGACTGTACGGGTCTGTGTCCCTTTGTTTTAACAATGGGAAAATGGAGTCTGTTATTAGATTTCTGACTGAAAATTTGTTTTCAAAATAAATACACATAAAAAACATTTAAAAATATGATAAATATAACAAATATTTTAATAACCGACATGACATTCAAAAATAAATAAATAAATATATTCATTCATTCATTGTCTGTAACCCTTATCCAGTCCAGGGTTGTGGTGGGTCTGGAGCCTACCTGGAATCATTGGGCGCAAGGCAGGAATACACCCTGGAGGGGGCGCCAGTCCTTCACAGGGCAACACAGACACACTCACACACTCACACCTACGGACACTTTTTGAGTCGACAATCCACCTACCAACGTGTGTTATTGGACTGTGGGAAGAAACCGGAGCACCCGGAGGAAACCCACGCGGACACAGAGAGAACACACCACACTCATTACAGACAGTCACCCGGAGGAAACCCACGCAGACACAGATAGAACACCCCACACTCCTCACAGACAGTCACCCGGAGGAAACCCACGCAGACACAGAGAGAACACACCACACTCCTCACAGACAGTCACCCGGAGGAAACCCACACAGACACAGGGAGAACACACCACACTCCTCACAGACATACACATACACACACACACACACACACACACAAACACATACACATACACACACATTCACACACACACACACACATACACATACACATACACATACAAACACACACACATATATATATATATATATATATATATATATATATATATATATATATATATATATATCATTCATTAATTCAGAAGAACTTAAGGTAATAGAGCTTGTGTTCATTGTTGTTGTTGTTTTCCCAGTGAATGTGGAGGCATCCTGTTGGTCAGTTTCCCCTGAGTTTAACTCCGTGAAACATCAATGGTTCGTGTTTTTTTAAAAAATGAGAACCAACAGAAAAGGAGACAGTTTTGTTACAACAGTGACCACGCATCAGTGTGTGTCTGTAACGATCTGTGGGACCTCTTTGTCAGGTGATAATACACACCTAGAGAATCACCGGGGTCCCCACAGACCCCCGTTCTCAGTGCGCTCTCTAATTGGCTGCTTTATGGTAAACGGGGCAGTTTAAAGATACAATGAGGGCACTGCATTAACATTAATTAAGATCAGTCAGAGTGACTTTGGGCCAGGTTCATCAAGGACGAGCAGGTGCCGAGTTTGTGTGTGTGTGTGTGTGTTTGGGAGGAAGTTAGGAGTTTCTTGCGGATAATGAGAGTCAACAGGATGGAGCTGGTGACTCTCTTCTGATACTCGCAACATTTAATGATCTCTCATTTCATTTGCATGAACATATGCAATTTGTCTTTGAAGGAGATTTGCATAGAAGCGCCATTCGCTTAATTAGCTCTGAGTGTGTGTGTGTGTGTGTGTGTGTGGCCCACGATTGGCTTGATAGATACAGAAAAAAAGTAAGAAGCTGAAAATAAAGCAGAACATTTCGAGGATGTCGAACGCAGCACGGGGTAAATGCGCCTCCTTTGAACTTTTGCAATGGCTGTTTGCATCTTTCTTTCTTCACTAACGACGAACAAAGCGAGTTCCTTTAGGAGATGAGTGTGTATTAATATGCCACCAGTTTAAATGAATCCTATACGTTACTGTACACTCCTGCTGGGTCCTATAGAGACCTATACATCAGACGTTATACAGGAACACACACTGGACTCACACTCATCCAGTGACACTGCGGTCAGTTTCACACACTCCACATGAACCCCCCACCCCCTCCTGGTACCCAAAATGCCAGTGGCTGCTGGTTGGGTGCCAGGCTTCAGGGAACTCAGCCGTGGATATTGAGGGAGGACAAAGCACTGTTCCTTCACCAACCTCACCCCCATCCCAAAGCTGTGACCCTATCTCATATGATCTGGTGTTTATGATGCAGAGCTAATCATCCAACATCACTGCCTGACCTCATTAATCGTCCCGTGGCAGAATGCCATCAAATCCTCACAGGAAATATAAGATCCCATGTATAACGTAAAGCTTTCACCACGGATTAGAAGCCAAAGGAGGAACGGACACCTTGTTAACACCCTGCAACTGAGAAGAAACTTCGGATGAGCAGTGTCCACAAACATTTGGCCATAGCGGATATGGGAGGTGGGGAGAGAGAGACAGCGAGAGAGAGAGAGAGAGACAGAGAGAGACTCCTCTTTTCTGGTTTCATTGGTATTCTGTGGACAGTGTCCATTCCAGCGAGCTCCAGCCAGGATGAGTCAGTTTGACCTCGCCGTCCCTCTTTAAGACGAACCTGTCTCTGAAGTTACACTCCACAAAGTCACTACGGTTAAGAGAGAGAGAGAGAGAGAGAGAGAGAGAGAGAGAGAGAGAGACATAGAGAGAGACATAGAGAGAGAGGGAGAGACATAGAGAGAGGTAGAGAGAGAGATAGAGAGAGAGAGAGAGAGAGAGAGAGATAGAGAGAGATAGAGAGAGACATATATATATATATATATATATATATATATATATATATAGAGAGAGAGAGAGAGAGAGAGAGAGAGAGACATAGAGAGAGACATAGAGAGAGTGAGAGGCAGAGAGAGAGGCAGAGAGAGAGAGACACACACACACACAAAACCAGGAAACGTTTATCTCAATTCAGAAGTGTTAATTTCTTGACTAGGAGTGAAGAAGCGAAGGCGAGTCTGGGCCAAACTGCTGAAAGAGTTAAAGCTGACTCTGACTGAAAGGGGTCAGAACACACACAGCAGCATCCCCATACTGACCACGTCACTCTCTCACACATCAGTGAGCCTTGGTGGCCCAAGAGCCTGTCTCCGGTTCACTGCTCATCCTTCCTTGGTCCAGTTTTCTGGCAGATACTAACCACTGCATGCTGAGAACACCCCCTGCGTTGTGGAGGCTCTCGGAACAAAACCTTAGGACTAGCACCATTTGGACTTTGTCAAAGACCCTCAAATCCTTACGCTGACCATTTCTTCTGCTTCCAGAACTGACCATCCCCCACTCCCTGTGTTATCCCACTCCTCGACAGGGGGCGCTGTAACCACTTCACTGGCTGTAATCTTAAGGCTGATCAGGAGTCTGCAGCAGTGCGACTAATAAGGCACTGTAGTTCCTTCCGGACGATGGAAATGTGGGTCAGAACAGAGCTGTCATCTTTTAAAACCGTGGCAAAATGAACGTTTAACGAATATTTAACGTGCTGGATATTTCAGATGCTGCGAGACCTGAACTCTCCTCAGTGACAACAGCCACGGCACACTCTGCAGACGATAGAGACACCACGTGGTTTAACACTAGTCATCTTGGCTTTTTGGTCCATTCCTTCCTCCTTTTCTTCTTCCTTTCTTTCACACACACACACACACACACACACACAGAGAGAGAACTACAATTCCCCAATGATGCACGGCTGTGATTTCACAGCTTTCCCAAAATGTGAACTAGCTCTGTCTAGTCTCAGTGAAAGGCACATCAAACAGCGAGACAGAGGAGTACAGCTCAGACGTGCCACACACACACACACACACACACACACACACACACACACTTGTCAAAATCCCCCTAATAATTCCCATTTCACCCTTGCTCCTCCCCACCTCTCTATCCCCCTTCACATACAGCCCAACCTCTGTCTGCCAAACATCACACACACTCTCTCACACACACACACACTCGTTTTCATATAATACTGGGACAGAGACATGAAAATGTCCCAGTTTCTATAATCTCAGTAGAAAAGCTGCTGCACATGAGCCTCGGGGCACTGTGCTCAATGCCATGTGCGGGCTACAGGGGTGTAACGCCCCTGACGCTGGGCTGTGGAACAGTAAACTGTGTCTTTCTGAAGTGATAGAGCCCCACCCAGATCTTGCAGGATGACTTGGAATGGGGTTTGTGATCCAGAAGTAGTCACCATCAGTACCGGAGCACACTAAAGGTTGATGTGGCTGAATGCCATCAGTTTCTCATCAAAATGTAAACCTTTCCTAGAAGAGAAAACCCAAAAGGTGTCCACAAACTTTTGTCTGGTGGAATTTTGGTGTTCAGTTAATGTGTGTACGTTAGCTCTGTTACCTTGACTGTCTCAAAAATGTACAAAAACACACACACACACACACACACACACAGAGACAGAGAGAGAGAGAGAGAGAGAGAGAGAGAGAGAGAGAGAGAGCTCTACACATCTGCCTTAAAGCTCCGTTTCCAAGGCAAAGGGAACTATGCATATATGTATGCAATAATTACATTCCATCTATCTTCTCCGATCCCATTCCTATCAGTGGTAATTCTGCACTGCTGGAGTAATGAGTGTATTATACAGCAGTGACAGAGCAGAGGAACACACACACACACACACACACACACACTCTGCCTGCATCCGTTTTCTCCATCCATATCTCTTTCTCTCTTTCACTTTCTGTAATGTAGATGTGTGCTCCCTTTCTTTCTCTCTTTCTCTCTCTCTCTCTCTCTCTCTCTCTCTCTCTCTCTCTCTCTCACTCTCTCTCCCTCTCTGCTGACTGCAGAACAATCAAAGTCAGAATATGCAAAACGTTGAATTTTGAGCTTATGGCAGCCGAGTCGTTGTTTTTAGTAGTACTTGTGTGTGTGTGTGTGTGTGTGTGTGTGTGTGTGTGTGTGTGTGTGTGTGTGTGTTCCCTCCAGCCAGTAGTCCCCACAATGTAATCATTACATTTTCAGAAGAAGACATGTTCAAGGTTAGGGTTAAACAAGTAGTTGTTATGTAGATGTTAATGGTAAGTCTCCACAAAATGAATGGAAGGTCCCCACAACTCACAGATACAAGACGGGTGATGGGGGAGGTAGAAGTATAGTTATAAAGTCATTAAAGACCCACACAGACAGCAGCGAGACATTTTAAACGACTTCAGACCACTTCCATGACTCTACATTATCATCCTTTAGTAAACCTGATCCACTGGCCAAAAATGTGCGGACACGTTCATCCAACAGTGCTTAAATGAAGGGTATTAATTTGGAGTCAGACCTTCCCTTCACTGCAGAGTGGAACAGACCTGTGAGGAGTTTGGTGTGTTCTCCCTGTGTCTGCGTGGGTTTCCTCCGGGTGACTGTCTGTGAGGAGTGTGGTGTGTTCTCCCTGTGTCTGTGTGGGTTTCCTCCGGGTGCTCCGGTTTCCTCCCACACTCCAAAAACACACGTTGGTAGGTGGATTGGTGACTCAAAAGTGTCTGTAGGTGTGAGTGTGTGAGTGAATGTGTGAGTGTGTGTTGCCCTGTGAAGGACTGGCGTCCCCTCCTGGATGTATTCCTGCCTTGCGCTCAATGATTCCAGGTAGGCTCTGGACCCACCGCAACCCTGAACTGGATAAGCGGTTACAGATAATGGATGAATGAATGGTATTTAAAACAAAATAAACTGGTTCCTGCATTTGAAATCTTTGCACCCAATTAGAAGAATAGTAGGGTAGGGATAGTAGGGGTGGATAATAAGTCTGTCAGTAGGAACCATGATGGCTGTGGGTGTGTCGAGCTAAAGAAGCTCCAGAAAGAGCTCAGAACTTCAGAAAATAAGGCACAGTGGAGCTGGACTTGTCATTTACACTGTCCTTAAAGGTGTTCTGGGTAAAAGACCAGAGAACTACACAGGTCTGTGGTCCTTTTTTATCATCCAACGTTAGGATAGAAAACTTGGAAAAGAAAGTTATTTGGAAAGAAAACCAGGAAAATGCAAAGTCTATGAATTATTTGGATAGTTAGATAATTGGATAGTTTTGTCCACTGTTCTCACTGTTCACAAGCTCATAAGAACTTCTCAGAACTCAGAAGCATTTACACATTAACCATATCTCACTCTGATGGAACCCAGCCCCCACAGCGCCCCCCACCTGTGTTGGGTGTAACACGGTACAAAGGAAGGTGTTACAAAAAAAGTAATCACATTACTGTAACAAAGTAATGTAGCCCCAGTAAACATTTAGCCGTTGATTCAATGTTGAAATAACGTAATGACTGCCGTCTAATCAACGTTCTCTAAAGGTTGAAAATGAAAGTTGAAAAGACGTCCAAACACAGACATTGAAAAGACGACTATTAGACGTATTTTGGACGTCCATTGACGTTATTAATTGGTCCCGAAATAAATTACTTGTATAAAACGCGTTCTGGACGTCCACTGACGTTATCGATTGGTCACCACTTAACTAACTTATTAAGATGGAATTTGGACGTCATTGACGTTTAAAATATGTCCTTGACGGACAGACTACTTTTAGACCTATTTTGAACGTCCAGGAACATTCCTTGTTTACTGGGGCATTGGTACCTCCTCTAGATCCACCACAAATTTCAGAAATCTTAGCTAACGCTAAATAAACAGAAGGATTTTACTCACTCAAATAACCGTTTTTCAGGAGTTACGTGTGTGTAGATTAATGTTCAAGACTTGTTTGACTTTGAAAGAAAATACGTTTTTATATAAAGACGTTTTTGTTGAAATAGATGCCAATGCTGCCCCCCCTTAACCTCGACCACCTCACCGACTTCAACACCGACAGTCAAACGAGACAGTGGCTACCACTTTCAGTGGTTGACAATGAAATACGTTTGTCCTGTGTTGTCATCCGTGCTCTACACGTAAGGATTACAATGGCGGTAGATTTTTCCCCTCAGAGAAAAGGAAGCTAATATCCATCGTGAAATGGATATGTGTTGTTTTCTACATGCAGAATTACAACAGTTAGAGATACTAACATATCGTTTAGATATGTGATGTTTTTTTGCAAGAATTACATTTAAATGCCCTACTAAGGCATGAACATATTTTTTTATTTTTTTACCCACTGCAATTGGCAAAAGAGAGCAGAATTGCACCATATACGGCAGTAAATAAAATAGGGGGACGGCTGAAATTAGGGGGAAGACTGCTAACAAACTACTGTTAAATATTTTGTAATCACACTACAGTTACTAACTTAATAAAGAATATGTTAATTTAGTTTCTCACATTTTTATTACATGTTTAATGTTGCTGTTACTGCTATATGTTCCTAAATAAACAATGGAAAGTATGGGACTTAAAAAGTAAAGTAATGAGGTTTGCGGATTGAGGATCAGCACCTCCAAGTCCGAGTCCATGGTACTCAGTCAGAAAAGGGTGGAGTGCTCTCTTCAGGTTGGAAGTGAGATCCTGCCTCAAGTGGAGGAGTTTAAATACCTCGGGGTCTTGTTCACGAGTGAGGGAAAGATGGAGCGGGAGATTGACAGGCGGATCGGTGCAGCGTCAGCAGTAATGCGGGCTCTGTACCGGTCCGTTGTGGTGAAGAGAGAGCTGAGCAGAAAAGCAAAGCTCTCGATTTACCGTTCAATCTACGTCCCAATCCTCACCTATGGTCACGAGCTTTGGGTAGTGACCGAAAGAACGAGATCGCGGGTACAAGCGGCTGAAATGAGTTTTCTCCGCAGGGCATCTGGACTCTCCCTTAGAGACAGGGTTAGGAGCTCGGACGTCCGGGAGAGACTCGGAGTGAAGCCGCTGCTCCTCCACGTCGAGAGGAGCCAGTTGAGGTGGTTCGGGCGTCTGGTTCGGATGCCTCCTGGACGCCTTCCTGGTGAGGTGTTCCGGGCATATCCAACGGGGAGGAGGCACCGGGGAACACCCAGAACAAGCTGGAGAGACTACATGTCTCGACTGGCCTGGGAACGCCTCGGTATACCCCCGGAGGAGCTGGAGACGGTGACTGGGGAGAGGGAGGTCTGGGTTTCTTTGCTCCGACTACTTCCCCCGCGACCCAGACCCGGATAAGCAGTGGATAATGGATGGATGGATGGTTGGTGATGACATTTTCCAGGATGTATCGAGTAAAGGAATCCCATTACAATTTTTAGTTAATTAGTGAGAAATTAGTAATGGATTACGTTTTTGAGTAACTACCCCAACACTGCCCCCACTGGTGACATATCCTTGGTTTGCATCAAAACTGGTAGAAACGTAAGTCCGGAAGTTCGCTGGAAAGCACCAAGGTTCACTGCTGTTCTTTTGGTTGAAAAGGGTTGAAAAGTTTATGGGTGCACGTTAAAGCAGTGGACATAACTCTTTATAAGAAGTGTCTACAAACATTTGGACATAGTGTAATTTCCATAATTAAGCCAATGCCATACTGATCATTAGAGCCCATTCTCAACACTCCTCGACCCTCTCCATACGACCAAACAGGCCAAACGAGTGCACTGACCCGGCCAGTGTGGCATCTGAAACTGCCCGAGCGTTATACGACCCGAGTCAAAGAGCCCCACAGTAGCGGCTATCAAAACAAACAGCCTTAAGGACCGCTGGGCCTCAGCACGGCGCCGAGGCCAAAGAGCTGGAGCTGACCGTGAATGAGGCCATTCTGCCTCCTGGCTGCTTCTTAATAAAAGCAATTAATGGCAGAGGGGTGTAAAATGCTCGAGTTGTTGTTGGACCCTGGGGGTCTTGGAGATGCGTCCTCTTTCTGGACCACCAGAGCCATATGGAATCCCCCTCACTCAGGGGCAATAACTCTTGTTTATGAGAGATATTTGGGCTAATTATGTTAATGTGTGTGGGGGGTGTGTATTGTGTGTGCTGGAATGTGGCCGTGTTGTTTTTTTATTTATTTTTTTTTTTTTTTTGCACAGTGTTTACACAACGGGGGCAACTGTTTGTAGACAACTACTCATTCTGTGCTCCTCCTAACATCAGGGGTGTTGACTGGGAGTGGGTTCTAGCTTCTGATTTTCTGGGAAGGCTTCAAATGTTGGAATATTGTGGTGAGGATTTGATGGCAGCTTTGAGAGCTTCAGTGAGGTCAGGTGCTTACAAGCTCTGG
The DNA here is from genome assembly GCF_029633855.1 of Hoplias malabaricus. Classification (NCBI taxonomy): domain Eukaryota; kingdom Metazoa; phylum Chordata; class Actinopteri; order Characiformes; family Erythrinidae; genus Hoplias; species Hoplias malabaricus. Next base: position 25,302,388 of record NC_089819.1, read on the forward strand.
ATCGCAAACAGCATTCCAATAAACATCTCAAAGGAAATACATTGAGCTCCATCACTTCAGAACGCCGTTCCATTAACCCACACCTATCACACCCTTTTAGCGAGCATTTGGCATTGAGCATGATCACCTTTAATAAGTGATTTTGGACAATTTCTGTTGATTTATTCATCATGGTGTTAATGATGCTCTGGTAATATCTTGCCCTTGCATTTGTTTCCCGCTGCACTCAGTGACTCTGCTCTCTAACTACATTGTCTGCCATTTCGTAGCCGAGTTGCTGTGGTTGCTAAGCGCTTCCAGTTTTCAATGATGCCAACCTAGATGGGAAGAAACTTCACAGGCTGATTTGTTGCAACGATGGCATCCTACTACAGCAACATGCTTGAATTCAGTGAGCTCTTTGGAATGACAAAAATATGTGTCACACCAGACTGCATGCATTATTTTAAACATCTGTGGCAATGGTCCTGAATGTAACACCTCAATTCAATTATTAGCTGGTCTGTCCCAGTACTTTTGTCCATACATTGTATGTATGAAACAATAGATGGCAGGTATACAGGGCATAGCTTCTACACACAGAGTCACGGATCCGGAGGGATTCTCCACCTCCACAGATTTCAGATGCTGCTTATGTCCGCCCCTCACGCACCCCACTGCCGAGACTCCTGATAAACCCAGCAATTATCTTCCAGAGCAGGGGTCTGACAGCAGCTTATCATCAGCTGTATTCACACTGAAAGGCCTGACAGCACTGCTGCGTAGGTGCTTCTTTTGGTTATGGCCCTGTACCAACCAGTATGTGATACATGTAAATATATAATCTCAGGCATAAGCCGTGTCACATTATATAGACAAAAGTATTGGGAGAGACCACCTAATCATTGAATTCAGGTGTTTCATTCAGGCTCATTGCCACATGTGTTTAAAGACCTCACAGAATTCAAGCATGATGCCGTAGTAGGATACCACAGTTGCAACAAGTATGTAAAATTTTCCCTTCTAGGTATTCCACAGTTAACTGTGAGTGATATTATTGAAAATAGAAGAGTTTAGCAACCACAGCAACTCGGCTATGAAGTATCAGACTAGATAAAATTAGAGAGCTGGGACACTGTAGGTCATAACAGCAGGTCAGAGAAGGAACTCCATTTCAATGCCTTTGGATTTAAAATAATATGTCATAAGAGCTCCAGTTTAATGTGCAGGTGTCCCAATAACTTTGTTTGTGTAGTGTATATTATTATACATAACATAAGCTAATGTGCAGCTCCTCCTATTTGTCAGTGTAGGTGACAAGGGTTAGTGAGCAGAAGAACCACACCAAATTTAAACAAAGAGTAAACCAAGAGTGTGTAAACCAAGAGTAGAATAAAGAATGATTAATGTTGTGTGTGTACAGCATGGTGTACAGTGGTCTATTACCCCATGTTCTGAGTGGGTTAGAAGCTGAGGCAGGTGCAGTCAAATCCCAGGTTAATTGCGTGAAGGTGAGACACTTCGGCACATGGAGAATGCTCCAGAAGAGATGAGCAGGAATGTGCAAATCTGAAGGCTTGTTCTGAGGGCCTTTAGGTGCTGTTTCACAGTCAAAACTGGGTGGACGTCAGAAAATTCAGAACAGTCTTTCTCTGGCATCATGTCAGTCAGGATGGGCAGCTGTTCCACTCAGCAGAGACATCCAGAAAGCTAGGTCTGAATTTTGATTCTAGATTAATCTGTTGGTAAGCAGCTGCAGCATCTGGCTCTAAACATTTGGAAAGTCAGACAAAATCTAACCAGGAAATCTAGTTGTTGTCACTAGGAATGTGTGCAGTCTTCCTCCAGAGTTTTCCAAAAACCTGCATCAGATTTGCGGTGAAGGTTCAGCCACTTTATAACTTGCATTGTTGTTTTTTTTTTGTTTTTAAATCGCACTTGGTTTGCACCAAAAGAATGATGCATCTTGTGTGTCTGTGCGAAAAGAAAAGAAAAGACAATGACCCGAAGCTCACTGCCAGCAGGAGAGACGTGTTTATCAGAGGAAACATTGGAAATCGGAAGACTTGCCAAGTCAATTCTGGATTTAAATACAATCGAGCATGAATTTCTCTCTGAAAAAGGAGCCAGGAGCCAGAAACTACACAAAACAAACACCCACTGCTACAAAAGCTTGGCAAAACATCTCAGGAGAGCGAGTCTGGCGATGGCAGGCCCTCACAGATGATTTCCAATGATTTGTTTGTTTGCTTGTTTGTTTGGCTTCTGTTTATTGAAGGTAATGTGTCCTAGTACTTCTCAAAAAACTTTATTATGCATGTTACAGTCCCCACAAATGTATCTAGAAGCAAAGTGTTGGTGACAAAAAGTTTGTGATGGACAAGTTTAGGACAAGAACAAGTATGTTTTACCCCATTTTTGACAAGGGAACACAGTCTGGAACCTGCAGAATCTCTGTATTTTAGCCATTATCACTCTGTTCTCTTTGTTCTCATTTCTCATTTGTTTTTACTCAGTGCTCTTATTTCTCTGCACTCATTATGTCTATTTTGTTGCGTTTTACCTTGTCTTTACGCTCTCACATAAACACGTGTCCAACGCTGTGATTGGACAGACTCAGATGAGGGGGAGGGGCAATTCTGAATTCTCTGCACTGTACGTAAGATAAAGCACAGAAAAAGATTTTTTTTTTCTCATTTCAAGGGGAGAGGGAGGTAGGGGGTGTTTTCTACACGCCTCCACAAGGTGCATAGTGCAGTTTCTGCAGTGCTGAGCTCAGATTAGCAACAGCAGAGGCCCTATTCTACTTATTACAGGTCAGTGAATCATCACAATGATTTCTTTAAAGCAGCAGTGTATAGTATGTTTACCTTAAAATTACAGCTTCAGAATCATTGTGATGGTCCACCAACCTGTAACAAGGAGAACACCCACACCTCTTTAACTTAAGGACAGTGCTGTAAAAGTGAATTACACTCTGCAACTGTAGAAGGAGCCCATGAGCAAAAACAACATTAACTTACTTAGTGTTCCTTTAAATTTGCAAAAGTTCATTTATTAATTATTTGTCTGTAACTGCTTACCTAGTGTCACCCAGAGTCACTGGGTGCAACTGCAGGAAATCTCCCTGGAGGGGGTGCCAGTCCTTCACAGGGCAACACAGACACACACATTCACTCACACACTCACACCTATGTGTCACACCCTCGTCCTGTCTGGTCCGTTTTCCCCGCCATGTGCTCTCTCAGCACATGGCTCTGTTTGGTATTGTTTTTGTCTCCGCCTCCTTGTCCGTCACCCTCGTTATCTGTTTCAGGTGTGTCTCGTCTGTTCGTGTATTTAAGTTACACCCTGGTGTCACTTGCTTGGATCGATCATATGTTCTCGTTTTGTCTCCTACTCATGTCACTTTGTTAGAATTCCTAGCTCTATTCATGTTGTTTCATGTTCTTGTTCCTAGTCATGTTCTTTCCTCACTTCGTGTTTGCCCTCGAGTTCGTTTGTGTTTGTTTTGTTATTTTGTTATAAGTAAAAGTCTGTGTTATGTGCGTGTGCGTCCGTCAGTCCGACTCAGCATTCCTGACACTATGGACACTATTAAGAAGCCAATCCACCTATCAATGTGTGTTTTTTGGACCGTGGGAGGAAACCTACGCAGACACAGGGAGAACACACCACACTCCTCACAGACAGTCACCCGAGGAAACCCATGCAGACACAGGGAGAACACACCACACTCCTCACAGACAGTCACCCGGAGGAAACCCACACAGACACAGAGAGAACACACCACATTCCTCACAGACAGTCACCCGGAGGAAATCCACGCAGACACAGGGAGAACACACCACACTCCTCACAGACAGTCACCCGGAGGAAACCCACACAGACACAGAGAGAACACACCACATTCCTCACAGACAGTCACCCGGAGGAAATCCACGCAGACACAGGAAGAACACACCAAACTCTTCACAGACAGTCACACGGAGGAAACCCACGCAGACACAGGGAGAACACACCACACTCCTCACAGACAGTCACCCGGAGGATACCCACACAGACACAGGGAGAACACACCACACTCCTCACAGACAGTCACCCGGAGGATACCCACGCAGACACAGGGAGAACACACCACACTCCTCACAGTCACCCGGAGGAAACACACGCAGACACAGAGAGAACACACCACACTCCTCACAGACAGTCACCTGGAGGAAACCCACACAGACACAGGGAGAACACACCACACTCCTCACAGACAGTCACCCGGAGGATACCCACGCAGACACGGGGAGAACACACTACACTCCTCACAGACAGTCACCCGGAGGATACCCACGCAGACACAGAGAGAACACACCACACTCCTCACAGACAGTCACCTGGAGGAAACCCACACAGACACAGGGAGAACACACCACACTCCTCACAGACAGTCCAGACCCTGGAGACCCTGGAGCTTTGTGACGGCGACGCTACTGTACAAACGTTTATGAAATTTTAAAATAGACAACAGATATTCTTTATAGAACTCTGCTTGGATTTCTTCCATAAAAACAGAGAATATTAGTGAATATTAGAGTCGCTGTGCAATGAAAGTAGAAACTGTGGACGTCTAAAGGCTTAAAAAGATCTGATTGTGTTCTACTGTTGTTCCCAGTTGAGGAATAAATGGTGGAGGAACCTGTCTGGGCTTTTTCTGATGACGGCCAAAGACAAAGACCCCAATCTGAAAATATTTCACCCTCAATCTCTGGACTTCAATCCTCTCTCTCTCTCATTTTGAGTTGCGCAGTTAAAACCGTACCAGTTTGAAGGCAAATGCATCTATCTCTATCTCTATCTCTCTCTCTAACACACACACACACACACACACACACACACACAGAGACACACTCAGCTTCACAGGGTTTTAGTCTAATCGCAGGACTGACAGAGCCAATAGAGGAGGAGATTGGCCGTTATGGAAAAATGGCCAATCTCCATGGAGCTCGCACAAGCAGCCTATTTACTGCAGCTCGCACAACCCTGCTCTCCATTTAGGAGGTCCCAGGGGGCGCAGTGTGAGGCGGGAATGATTCGCCTCTTTTGTTTTGTTTTTGCTTTTGTTTCTTGAGCCTCTTATTGAGCTCAGGGAAACTGGCCGTGTTTGCTGTCTGCTCTGCATTTAAAGGATTCCTCTCTGGCCACAGAGCGTCTCAACAGCCAGAACAAGTCAGCATCAATCTGGACACGTTTCTGTTCCAGCTCCGAGAGTGGGCACAGGTTAACACTTCTGATGCGGAGGAAAGAAAGAGCTATTTCTGCCATTTTATTCCCTCTCCTCCATCAGTAATGGGATTTCTCATATGAACTTTTCTGTGGACATCGACTGGTCCAAAGGAACTGCATTCAGTCGATACAAGCAGTGTCCCCATACTTTTGCCGTAGAGTGTATGTCCTCTATCTGCTGATTTGTGATTGCAAAAGCATCCCATTGTTTGCAAAAGGCACTATATGCTGTAAATAAATGTAATGTAGTTTGGGATTATAACCAAATACATGACCACGACTGGGTTACTGCAGTTCCCTTTGCACTAGAATCCCAGACAAAAGCATCCATTCATCATCCCATCATCACTCCATTGTCGTCCTGATACACGGCACCTTCAGGATACAAATTTTGAACCATTGGATGCACATGGTCCTCCATAATGGTTCGGTAGTCCTTGGCAGTGACGCGCCCATCTAGCACACGTATTGGGCCAAGGGAATGCCATGATATGGCAGCCCAAACCATCACTGATCCACCCCCATTCTTCACTCTGGGCATGCAACAGTCTGGGTGGTACGCTTCTCTGGGGCTTCTCCACACCGTAACTCTCCCGGAAAACAGTAAAGGTGGACTCATCAGAGAACAATATATGTTTCACATTGTCCACAGCCCAAGATTTGCGCTCCTTGCATCTTTGAAACCGATGTTTGGCGTTGGCGTGTGTGACCAAAGGTTTGGCTACAGCAGCCCGGCCGTGTGTATTGACCCTGTGGAGCTCCCGACAGACAGTTCTGGTGGAAACAGGAGAGTTGAGTTCGTCCTTCTTGGTGGTATGCTGACATTACCCTGGATACCGTGGCTCTTGATACATCACAAAGACTGTCTTGGTCACAGATGCGCCAGCAAGACGTGCACCAACAATTTGTCCTCTTTTGAACTCTGGTATGTCACCCATAATGTTGTGTGCATTGCAGTATTTTGAGCAAAACTGTGCTCTTACCCTCTGCTAATTAACCCTTCACACTCTGCTCTTACTGGTGCAATGTGCAGTTAATGAAGACTGGCCTCCAGACTGGTCCAATTTAGCCATGAATTCTCCCACACTAAAATGACAGGTGTTTCAGTTTCATTGTCCAATCCCTGTACCTATAAACAATGTGTGTTTGGATTGAAGTACCTGTAGGAAACCCATGCAAACACAGGGAGAACACAACACACTCTTCACCGACAGTAACCAGAGGTGAGGACCAAATGGAAGCCAGCTTTAAACGTGACCTTCATGAACTTAATTTAAAAAAAAGGTTTTATATCAAATTCTGAGGATGTTTCCTCACCATTTGCTGCTGTCCAGTCGGCGAACACAGGGAGAACACACCACACTCCTCACAGACAGTCACCCGGAGGAAACCCACGCAGACACATGGAGAACATACCACACTCCTCACAGACAGTCACCCGGAGGAAACCCACGCGAACACAGGGAGAACACACCACACTCCTCACAGACAGTCACCCGGAGGAAACCCACGCAGACACAGAGATAACACACCACACTCCTCATAGACAGCCACCCAAAGGAAACCCAAACGGACACAGGGAGAACACACCACACTCCTCACAGACAGTCACCCGGAGGAAACCCACGCAGACACAGGGAGAACACACCACACTCCTCACAGACAGTCACCCGGAGAAAACCCACGCAGACACAGGGAGAACATACCACACTCCTCATAGACAGTCACCCGGAGGAAACCCACGCTGACACAGGGAGAACATACCACACTCCTCACAGACAGTCACCCGGAGGAAACCCACGCTGACACAGGGGGAACACACCACACTCCTCACAGACAGTCACCCAGAGGAAACGCACACAGACACAGGGAGAACACCCAGAGCGGGACTCGAACCCAAACTTCCAGGCCCCTGGAGCTGTTTGACTGTGACACTAACCTGCTGCCAGAAATGTGTAAAAACAACAACATCTCCGTTATGGAGGTAGACCACAAAAGCCCATACACTGAGTCAGGAGCTTCATGAAATAGTTGGCCATAGCTGTGCAAAGCCAAGTGTCAGCTGGAGTGGTGTAAACATACCACTAGCTGGGCAACTGGGTTTGGCAAAGAACAGGTGAACACACAATTTAGAAGTAATTTATTTTGCACAATCCAGTTAGACATGATCCCTCTGTGAGTTAAAGCTGGTTTGGATTTTGTATTAACTCACTGTTGCCCCCTAATGGCTTGGATCCCAGGCCCCTGTCCATAAAACACACAGGACAGCCCCACACTTTTTCTACTTTAAATGCACAGCGACCGATGTTGCCGTTTATAGCCTGTGATTATCGGGGGAACACCATGCAACGTTCCTCCGACACACTCTCTTTCATTCGGGAGGTAAATCTGACACTCCAGCATGAAAAGAGATTATGGTCGTTTAATGGCATTCCTGTCGGAGTCTGTTGGTCTCAGGTTCAATCCGAAAACGTCCTGTGAATGTGCTCTAATCCCAACCAGTCCGATGCCAATTCTTAAAACGAAATGCCGTTCTTGGACTGCTTAATAAGAATTATGGGCGTGCTCATAATATTTCTGTCAGACCGGCGCTGAAATAGATCAATGTGTATGAATTCAAATAGAATCAATCAAGCAGTGTGTAGCAGGCCTTGCTTCGCTATTCCAAACAACACTCCAGCAGAACAGGAAATAATGATGTGGAGCCAGGTCCATTTGGACATAATTGGTCCTAATCAGTCCGTTTAATATTCAGCAGGCGGCTCAGAGCCATGATGTTCCAGTTCAGCTTATTGAAAACCCAACACTGCATTGGTTTTCTATCGCTGGAATATAACTCTGTTTTAATAATTCAAAAAAAGAATGAGCAAACAACATTACACTTTTTTTTCCCTGGTTTGACTTTAAGTCCTTGTTTATACAGAAATAACAGCTGTACTTCTTCAAACATGGTCTACAACACTGTTTCAGGCTGCAACAGACAAACTTAATTCCACCCACACCTCCCTCTAAACCCTGTGCACCGGAACAGAGATATTAAAGTTTGATTAAAGCAACACTAGGTAATATTTTTACCTGAACATTACAGCTTTAAAATCACTGTGATGCTTCACTGAGCTGTAATAGGGAGAATAGAGCCTCTGTCGTTGCTGAGGGGGCACATTCTACCCACCCACAGGGAGCAGCACTTACACAGTTGCAGATGATATCATTGTTGCACAGAATAGTTCATCTGTCAGGAAACCCCTCTATTTATAAACAGGGCTCAGTCCCCACAGGAACTTTCCACAGGTGTGTGTGTGTGTGTGAGTGACAGGGTGAGTGTGTGAAACTGTCCACAGGTGTGTGTGTGTGTGTGTGTGCGTGTGTGTGTGTGAGTGTGTGTGTGTGTGTGAGTGACAGGGTGAGTGTGTGAAACTGTCCACAGGTGTGAGTGTCTGGGTGAGTGTGAGAATTTGTCCATAGGTGTGTGTGTGGGTGACTGTGACTGTGTGTGTGTGTGTGTGTGTGACTGAGTGTGAGAATTTGTTCATAGATGTTTGTATGTGTGTGTGTGTGTGTGTGTGCGTGTGACAGGGTGAATGTGTGAAACCGTCCACGGGTAGATGTCTGTGTGTGTATGTATGTGTGTGTGTGTGTGTGAGTGACTGGGTGAGTGTGAGAAATTCCCCTTAAGTTTGTGTGAGTGAATGGATGAGTGTGTGGTGCCCAGGTGTGTCCCTGACTTGCGCCCAATGATTATGCGTAGGCTCTGGACTCACCCTGTCACTGATCTGGATGAAGCGGTTACTGAAGATGACTGAAAAGCCTCTGTGAAGTGAACGTCAGCGTATAGACGCCCCACATCAAACACCAATGGTGTTTTTACATTTTTTTTTTTAATCAGATGAATCATCCTGTAGGTAAATGACTATAATTTCTTTCTAATCTCCTCCAAGATCCCCTCCCAGCCGTCCACTCTCATCATCTGGCATTCCTAATCTGCCTGGAAAGGTCAGTTTAGCATAAAGCCTTAATATAGAACAATCCTGTAGTAGTTAATGTGAAAACTCCCCCTCAGAGCCGGCGTGAACGGCACAAACTGACGTCTTCTCCACGCTATCGGCTTGGATGTGTTAATGCAGCTATATCATTAATGATCAGTAATACCATCCATACCTTCGCCGTGGTGATAAGGTCAGAGTAAAAAGTTTTCTTGACTCATCTGAAGGTCCTGTTCAATAAAGAGACTTCCCCCCGAGCATCTTTACCCATCACTTTAAAAGGAGACAAATTATGAAAAACAATCTCTTGTTCAGTGCATGTGCAAATTTAAGTGGAAATCTGGAGCCTACCAACCCACACACTGTGAAACAAGGCCATCCGGTCCATTTCTGTGATCTGCCCAAATCAGAAAACATGGAATAAAACGAGTCATTCTGATTTGTTCTTCATCTTAAGTAGAGTTCATAAACTTTAGAATTGCCCCGCCCCCTCATGTGAGTCTGTCCAATCACAGCGTTGGACCCGTGTTTATGTGAGAGCGCAAAGACAAGGTAAAATGCAACAAAAAAAGACATAATGAGTGCAAAGAAATAAGAGCACAGAGTAAAAACAAATGAGAACAAAGAGAACAGAGTGAAAACGGCTAAAAACCAGAGCTTCTGCAGGTCACAGATTTATGTGACAGCACAAAGACGAGGTTAAACGAAGCAAAAAAGACACAATGGACGCAGAGTTATAAGAGCACTTAGTAAAAACAGAGAAAACAAGAACGGAGAAGTAAGAGAACTGAGTGAAAACAGCTAAAAAACAGAGCTTCTGCTCCTCACTCCTCACTGCTGTGCGCTCGGGGTCGGGGTGAACAGCGAGCGGCTCATTATCATTTAAAGGATCAGGCGCTGAAAGCGGCCATTCTGAACAGAGCTGTTTACACAGGGGGAAAACGATGCTGTGGGTGTTTGTGCTTGTGGTATTTTGACCGAAGCAAGATATTTGATTGCCCTTTATGCTTGCCTCTGAGGTAAGACAAGATTTTTGGACAGATTTGGGCACCAACCAAGAGGGTGATGATGGGGAGGCTTTGAGATTCAAAGTAATTCCTTGAAGGGAGCTCAGTGGAGAAGATGATTTATAGAACACACACACACACACACACACACACACACACTATTAAAACCCTTTATTTCAGAAGAATTGTGGGAGGAGCTGGTAGACACGTGTTAGCTGTAGCAACCTTTAAGTTTAGAAATAAATGTATAAACCTCGCCCTGTGTTTCCTGTCTGTTCCTGTTCCAGAGGTTCACACTTGTAGAAGTGAAGGAGTGAGTGTGAAGCTCAGGAAGAGAGCTGGGGAGCTGGAGACACCAGTCTCCCAGTTTTGGGTGGATGGCTCCACTATTCATCCATTTCCTCTGCTGCCAGGGAACAGTGAAATGTTTTCAGCCTTTCTCCAGAATCGTCTCCCTGGCAACAGGATCATTCCCAACACGGAGAGAGGGAGGAGGCTTCTGACAGGCAGAGGGGTGGGAGAGAGGGAACGAATACCTGCAGGTGTGTGTGTGTGTGTGTGTATACCAGGAATGTGTGTTGTTGTGGGAACCAAAGCCTGTTTACACACTCTCATTATGGGAACTTCTCTTGCTGGTAAGGACCACACGTCGATCCCCGCATCATAGAACATTACATTTTAAGGTGAAGACTTATTTAAAGGTTTATGGTGAGGGGTAAGTGGTAGGGGTAAATGTTGAGGGTAAAGGTAAGAAGTAAGGATAAGGGCTGGAGGTAAGAGTAAGCACAGTGCCTGAAGGAAAAGGATAGGGTAGGGGTAAGTGTTGGGTGTGAAGAGAAGTGTAAGGCTAAAAGTGTAAGGGGCAGGAGTAAATGCAATCACAGCGTCTCATGTGCCTTTCAACGTGGCCAAGAACCACCTACCTGCTTCAGGAAAAGAAATTTGACTGACATGCAAAAGGATCACAGGTCTGCTATTTTGACATGACGTTTAGAAGGAGGCAGTCTTTATGATTCACGTCGGACCAATACCAGAGCCAGTACAAAACGATACACGGATATACAGAGAGCCAATCAGAACACACTGGCAGTGAGGCCAGAACAGCGCACTCAAAGTATCAGACTCTCCATCAACTGGTCCGCGAATGGTCTGTGGCTGAGGCTAATGCAATCATAATGGCTTAGTGTTAGGGGTAAGGTTTACATTAAGGGGAAGAGTTAAAGGAAGGGATAAGAGTAGGGGCTAAGATCCCTTCCACACGAACCCTGTCCATGGAGATGGAGATTTTATGAACTCTCACGTAAGTGGCGTTGTGTTCACGACGAAACAGAGCTTTTCGAAAAAATTGAGATCACACAACATTCCTCTTTCTGGATTGAAACAAATAGCTCCTCATTCCATATTAAATTGCAAAAATTCACAAAACTACAATTAATACACGCAGACAGCACTAGATTTCAGATTCTCACATAAGAATAAATATAAATAATAAGATCTAGATTCAGTAATATCATAGGGAGTATGTAATGATTTAAACCTGTTTCTCTCATGCTTCTTGATGTTTTGATGTCTCTCTTATAATAATGTTAGGAGGTACTATGGCCCCCTACTGGACTGGAAACATAATGCAACTATTTTCATATTTTTTCTTTTTTAATCTCAGTTTTGAGGAATTTCTAGATACGTTTGGATGGGGTCTAAGAATCAGGGGTAAGGGGTAGGGATAAGGGTAAGACTAAGAGTTCAAGTGAGGGGTAAGTGTAAGAGGTAAGGGGTAGAGATTAAGGTAAGAATTAAAGGAAGGTTTAAGCTGGAAGCTAAAAAATACATAAATGAATTATAATAGTTTTCTTGTGATGGACTGAATAATTAATGAAGGAAATTTCATTTTGGAGTGTGTCTCTGGGTCTGGTCTGAAACCCGAAAGCAGGGGAACACACCTGTGTTAGTAACTTTACTATAAAGAAAAAAAAAATAGCTACTGCTAAATCCATTATAGGATTTTTATTTTTTTTTTGATTGGTGGACGGCTGTTCCAATTGCCATCATAGTGACTTTTATGCCATTTCTGAGAAAGGACGTGACACCATCTTTGATCAGTGCAGTTCAAACAGATTTGGGAATGGCCACCGTTCATTCAGGAATTGATTTTGATCTTCAGGGTTTTTAAAATGGAGGTTCAGGAGGTGGGTAATTTTGGTCAGCCTCTCTGTAATACGGCTGCGAACGCAAACACACTGCGGCTCAGAAGAACTGTTTTCTTTGGAAGATTAATGACAAATGTGAACATGCCAATTTATATAATATTATTCAGAATAGAATTTAACCTGAAACAACACTTGTCTGTAACAAGTGTTTTGTAGGCAATTGTCTACAAACCTGGTTTATTAGTAGTTTAAATATGTCTTTAAGCAGCAGGTTAGTGTCGCAGTCACAGCTCCAGGGTCCTGGAGGAGTGTGGGTTTAAGTCCCGCTCCGGGTGACTGTCTGTGAGGAGTGTGGTGTGTTTTCTCTGTGTCTGCGTGAGTTTCCTCTGGGTGACTGTCTGTGAGGAGTGTGGTGTGTTTTCTCTGTGTCTGCGTGGGTTTCCTCTGGGTGACTGTCTGTGAGGAGTGTGGTGTGTTTTCTCTGTGTCTGCGTGGGTTTCCTCTGGGTGACTGTCTGTGAGGAGTGTGGTGTGTTTTCTCTGTGTCTGCGTGGGTTTCCTCCGGGTGAATGTCTGTGAGGAGTGTGGTGTGTTCTCCCTGTGTCTGCGTGGGTTTCCTCCGGGTGACTGTCTGTGAGGAGTGTGGTGTGTTCTCCCTCTGTCTGCGTGGGTTTCCTCCGGGTGACTGTCTGTGAGGAGTGTGGTGTGTTTTCTCTGTGTCTGCGTGGGTTTCCTCCGGGTGACTGTCTGTGAGGAGTGTGGTGTGTTCTCCCTGTGTCTGTGTGGGTTTCCTCCGGGTGACTGTCTGTGAGGAGTGTGGTGTGTTTTCTTTGTGTCTGCGTGGGTTTCCTCCGGGGACTGTCTGTGAGGAGTGTGGTGTGTTTTCTCTGTGTCTGCGTGGGTTTCCTCTGGGTGACTGTCTGTGAGGAGTGTGGTGTGTTTTCTCTGTGTCTGCGTGGGTTTCCTCTGGGTGACTGTCTGTGAGGAGTGTGGTGTGTTTTCTCTGTGTCTGCGTGGGTTTCCTCCGGGTGAATGTCTGTGAGGAGTGTGGTGTGTTCTCCCTGTGTCTGCGTGGGTTTCCTCCGGGTGACTGTCTGTGAGGAGTGTGGTGTGTTCTCCCTGTGTCTGTGTGGGTTTCCTCCGGGTGACTGTCTGTGAGGAGTGTGGTGTGTTTTCTTTGTGTCTGCGTGGGTTTCCTCCGGGGACTGTCTGTGAGGAGTGTGGTGTGTTTTCTCTGTGTCTGCGTGGGTTTCCTCTGGGTGACTGTCTGTGAGGAGTGTGGTGTGTTTTCTCTGTGTCTGCGTGGGTTTCCTCTGGGTGACTGTCTGTGAGGAGTGTGGTGTGTTTTCTCTGTGTCTGCGTGGGTTTCCTCTGGGTGACTGTCTGTGAGGAGTGTGGTGTGTTTTCTCTGTGTCTACGTGGGTTTCCTCTGGGTGACTAACTGTGAGGAGTGTGGTGTGTTTTCTCTGTGTCTGCGTGGGTTTCCTCTGGGTGACTGTCTGTGAGGAGTGTGGTGTGTTTTCTCTGTGTCTGCGTGAGTTTCCTCTGGGTGACTGTCTGTGAGGAGTGTGGTGTGTTTTCTCTGTGTCTGCGTGGGTTTCCTCTGGGTGACTCTCTGTGAGGAGTGTGGTGTGTTTTCTCTGTGTCTGCGTGGGTTTCCTCTGGGTGACTGTCTGTGAGGAGTGTGGTGTGTTTTCTCTGTGTCTGCGTGGGTTTCCTCTGGGTGACTGTCTGTGAGGAGTGTGGTGTGTTTTCTCTGTGTCTGCGTGGGTTTCCTCTGGGTGACTGTCTGTGAGGAGTGTGGTGTGTTTTCTCTGTGTCTGCGTGGGTTTCCTCTGGGTGACTGTCTGTGAGGAGTGTGGTGTGTTTTCTCTGTGTCTGCGTGGGTTTCCTCTGGGTGACTGTCTGTGAGGAGTGTGGTGTGTTTTCTCTGTGTCTGCGTGGGTTTCCTCTGGGTGACTGTCTGTGAGGAGTGTGGTGTGTTTTCTCTGTGTCTGCGTGGGTTTCCTCTGGGTGACTGTCTGTGAGGAGTGTGGTGTGTTTTCTCTGTGTCTGTGTGGGTTTCCTCCGGGTGACTGTCTGTGAGGAGTGTGGTGTGTTTTCTCTGTGTCTGCGTGGGTTTCCTCTGGGTGACTGTCTGTGAGGAGTGTGGTGTGTTTTCTCTGTGTCTGCGTGGGTTTCCTCTGGGTGACTGTCTGTGAGGAGTGTGGTGTGTTTTCTCTGTGTCTGCGTGGGTTTCCTCCGGGTGAATGTCTGTGAGGAGTGTGGTGTGTTTTCTCTGTGTCTGCCTGGGTTTCCTCTGGGTGACTGTCTGTGAGGAGTGTGGTGTGTTCTCCCTGTGTCTGTGTGGGTTTCCTCCGGGTGACTGTCTGTGAGGAGTGTGGTGTGTTTTCTCTGTGTCTGCGTTGGTTTCCTCCGGGTGAATGTCTGTGAGGAGTGTGGTGTGTTCTCCCCATGTCTGCGTGGGTTTCCTCCGGGTGACTGTCTGTGAGGAGTGTGGTGTGTTCTCCCTGTGGCTGCGTGGGTTTCCTCCGGGTGACTGTCTGTGAGGAGTGTGGTGTGCTCTCTCTGTTTCCGTGTGGGTTTCCTCCCACAGTCCAAAAACACACGTTGGTAGGTGGATTGGCGGCTCAAAAGTGTGGGTAGGTGTGAGCGTGTGTCACCCTGTGAAGGAATGATGTCCCCTCCGAGGTGTGTTCCCGCCTTACGCCCAGCGATTCCAGGTAGGCTCTGGATCCACTGCGATCCTGAACTGGATACGGGTTGAATGTATGAATGAATGAATGTTAACACTGCAAGTGCTCTCCTGGTCATACATGCAGTTTATTTTTCAAATCCAGCATCTTCATTTTAAAGTCTACATTAATTAAAAATCAGAACAAATTTTATTTCCTCATCTTGATCTATTTCAAAGTAGGTGTCACAAATGAGAAATGGTTTAATATCATTTTTCAAACCCTGCAGGCTCTCACTGATGTAATACAGCACTTTAGACACAAAACAACAACTTCACTACATTCACATCAAGGTACAAGGTATGGAGCATTGAAGTGACTTAATAATGATCTACTACAAGGACCAACAACAAAAGATTTCCATTTGTCAAACTTGAATTTAATAATTAATCATAAAGTATTATAAAAAGTAAGTACTTTTAAGATATTTCATGATTTAAAAAGCACCCAGTGACATATTAAGATGTTTTACCTTTGGGAAAACTAACACAGCACACACAGCACCTGCTGGACGTGTCGAGGAGGAGGAGGAGGAAAGGTGGAAATGAACGCTAAAGCCTCTTTAATCCTTAATATCAAACCCTTCCCCCTAAGTGCGCATCTCTTGATTAAAGAGGATTGAACTAATTACAGAGCATTAAAATTCTTAATAGCAGCCCTGCAACCACTGACCTTTAAAGACAATATTATGGGATGGTTCATGGAAATGTGGCTTGTGAATAATAACAGACCCTCAGCTCTGAGCTCCAGAGACTGACCCACTGTGAACGACTGTATGAACCGGATAAAAAATATTTTGTGTGTAAAAAGGTTTGCCGACATCAAAGTATCTGGGTTGATAATTAATATTTTGTAGTTAAACAACAAGACAACACAGACAAAATGGCTGATTAGCTATCTGCATTACTAGCTCCCAAATGTCAACAATCACCACACACACCACCGCCCTCTACAGGTGTTATAAACAGACATCAAATCAACAATCACCACACACCATCGCCCTCTACAGGTGTTATAAACAAACAATCACCACTCACCATCGCCCTCTACAGGTGTTATAAACAAACAATCACCACTCACCATCGCCCTCTACAGGTGTTATAAAAAAAACATCAAACAAACAATCACCACTCACCATCACCCTCTAAAAGGTGTTATAAACAAACATCAAATAAACAATCACCACTCACCATCGCCCTCTACAGGTGTTATAAACAAACAATCACCACTCACCATCACCCTCTACAGGTGTTATAAACAGACATCAAATCAACAATCACCACTCACCATCACCCTCTACAGGTGTTATAAACAGACATCAAATCAACAATCACCACTCACCATCGCCCTCTACAGGTGTTATAAACAGACATCAAATCAACAATCACCACTCACCATCGCCCTCTACAGGTGTTATACACAGACATCAAATCAACAATCACCACTCACCATCGCCCTCTACAGGTGTTATAAACAAACAATCACCACTCACCATCGCCATCTACAGGTGCTATAAACAGACATCAAATCAACAATCACCACTCACCATCACCCTCTACAGGTGTTATAAACAAACAATCACCACTCACCATCGCCATCTACAGGTGTTATAAACAGACATCAAATCAACAATCACCACTCACCATCACCCTCTACAGGTGTTATAAACAAACAATCACCACTCACCATCGCCCTCTACAGGTGTTATAAACAGACATCAAATCAACAATCACCACTCACCATCGCCCTCTACAGGTGTTATAAACAAACAATCACCACTCACCACCGCCATCTACAGGTGTTATAAACAGACATCAAATCAACAATCACCACTCACCATCGCCCTCTACAGGTATTATAAACAGACATCAAATCAACAATCACCACTCACCACTCACCCTCTACAGGTGTTATAAACAAACAATCACCACTCACCATCGCCCTCTACAGGTGTTATAAACAGACATCAAATCAACAATCACCACTCACCATCGCCCTCTACAGGTGTTATAAACAAACAATCACCACTCACCATCGCCCTCTACAGGTGTTATAAACAAACAATCACCACTCACCACCGCCATCTACAGGTGTTATAAACGGACATCAAATCAACAATCACCACTCACCATGGCCCTCTACAAGTGTTATAAACAAACAATCACCACTCACCATCACCCTCTACAGGTGTTATAAACAAACAATCACCACTCACCATTACCCTCTACAGGTGTTATAAACAAACAATCACCACTCACCATCGCCCTCTACAGGTGTTATAAACAAACAATCACCACTCACCATCGCCCTCTACAGGTGTTATAAACAAACAATCACCACTCACCATCGCCATCTACAGGTGTTATAAACAGACATCAAATCAACAATCACCACTCACCATCGCCCTCTACAGGTATTATAAACAGACATCAAATCAACAATCACCACTCACCATCGCCCTCTACAGGTGTTATAAACAAACAATCACCACTCACCATCGCCCTCTACAGGTGTTATAAACAAACAATCACCACTCACCATCGCCATCTACAGGTGCTATAAACAGACATCAAATCAACAATCACCACTCACCATCACCCTCTACAGGTGTTATAAACAAACAATCACCACTCACCATCACCCTCTACAGGTGTTATAAACAAACAATCACCACTCACCATCGCCCTCTACAGGTGTTATAAACAAACAATCACCACTCACCATCGCCCTCTACAGGTGTTATAAACAAACAATCACCACTCACCATCGCCATCTACAGGTGTTATAAACAGACATCAAATCAACAATCACCACTCACCATCGCCCTCTACAGGTATTATAAACAGACATCAAATCAACAATCACCACTGACCATCGCCCTCTACAGGTGTTATAAACAGACATCAAATCAACAATCACCACTCACCATCGCCCTCTACAAGTGTTATAAACAAACAATCACCACTCACCATCACCCTCTACAGGTGTTATAAACAAACAATCACCACTCACCATCACCCTCAAAAAGGTGTTATAAACAAACATCAAATAAACAATCACCACTCACCATCACCCTCTAAAAGGTGTTATAAACAAACATCAAATAAACAATCACCACTCACCATCGCCCTCTACAGGTGTTGTAAACAATCACCACTCACCGTCGCCCTCTACAGGTGTTAGAAATAAACAATCACCACTCGCCATTGCCCTCTAAAAGGTGTTATAAACAAACATCAAACAAACAATCACCACTCACCATCACCCTCTAAAAGGTGTTATAAACAAACATCAAATAAACAATCACCACTCACCATCGCCCTCTACAGGTGTTATAAACAATCACCATTCACCATTGCCTTCTAAAAGGTGTTATAAACAAACAAACAATCATCACTCACCATCGCCCTCTACAAGTGTTATAAACAAACAATCATCACTCACCATCACCCTCTACAGGTGTTATAAACAAACAATCACCACTCACCTTCACCCTCAAAAAGGTGTTATAAACAAACATCAAATAAACAATCACCACTCACCATCACCCTCTAAAAGGTGTTATAAACAAACACCAAATAAACAATCACCACTCACCATCGCCCTCTACAGGTGTTGTAAACAATCACCACTCACCGTCGCCCTCTACAGGTGTTAGAAATAAACAATCACCACTCGCCATTGCCCTCTAAAAGGTGTTATAAACAAACATCAAACAAACAATCACCACTCACCATCACCCTCTAAAAGGTGTTATAAACAAACATCAAATAAACAATCACCACTCACCATCGCCCTCTACAGGTGTTATAAACAATCACCATTCACCATTGCCTTCTAAAAGGTGTTATAAACAAACAAACAATCATCACTCACCATCGCCCTCTAGACTCTAGAGATGTTATAATTAAAATATCACCACTCAACATCACCCTCTACAGGTGTTATAAACAATCACCACTCACCATCGCCCTCTAAAACGCTTTATAAACAAACATCAAGTGAACTAACACAGCTCTCGGTTGCCCTCTTATGGTACCATTACCAAACATTTGATAAACAGACACTGCTTACTGTTGCCCTCTAAAACGCATTATTGATGATTAATAAATGAATGAACATTGCTCTCTATTGCCCTTTAAATGAGTTATTATCAAACACCAAATTAATGCCTCTACCTTGGTGGTCAAAGAGAGAATTAAACGCCTCATACATTAATGGCCCTCCTGTTCCCCTCTTTAAGGGGACATCAAATATATAAAAAATGTCCGGTAGTTGTCCTCTTTAACAGATTCACAGTTCTTTGAGGAACAGCTCAGTAGCACTGTGTGATTGGAAGGGCTGTAGTTAGTGGGAGAAATTGAAAATGATTAGCATTTTGGAAGAAAATATGCTAATAATAATAATCATAATAACAACTTCAGCTTCAGAGCCCTTCCTAAGGTAATATATTAATGACAGAGGAATGTTTTTGAAGGACCTGCCTGGTTCCCTGCCATGGATTTGATTAGCATTAGATTCTTTCCTTCTTAAAGAAATGCCGTGGCATGACATGAACACATGACGTGTAAAATATTCATTTGCCCACAAACATTCTGTAATGGTTATTTAATTACACTACAACCATTAATTTATGGGAGGTCAATACGCTCCCAGCTATAAAAGTGTGAAAGTCAAGCAAAGGCAATTTTGTTATCGGAGTGAAATTATTGCCAACCGTCTACATTAACACACACACACACACTTTTGTTTGCTTTCCCTACCCTAGAGCAGTGAGCCACAGCAGGAATGAAGGGGCTGTGGGAGGCGGTGGTGCTGCCATTTGGCCAGAGGGTCTTCACACACACACACACACCACCCGCACACACCAGAGGTCCTCATTTTGATTCTAAATGGCCCTGACACCAAAACAAACAAACTCTCTCTCGCTCACACTGAACAGGCCTGAAAAATTACAAGCAAGTAGAGAGAGATGCAATTACAGCGGCTAATTTGTGGTCACAATCATCAATGCACGCCCACACACACACACACACACACACACACACACACACACACACACACACACACACACACACACACACACACACACACGTCCCCAACACCCCATTAGTACTGAGTGGAGAATAGACTGTATTTTTGTGGATGTATTTTTTGTGGATGAAGTGTTTTATATTTAAACACTACAGCTGCATGTGGATAAATGTCTAGTAAAGGATTATATTGCTACACTTTTGGACAAAAACCTTGCATCTCCACAAGGTTATATTTTTAGAAGCAGAAACAAATGTCTTTAATTTAACTAGACTTTAATGTAGAAATAATCTTACTCTGAGCAGTTTGGACGATGTCGGTCAAGAATTATCCACAAACAGTCAGCCATTCATTCATTCATACGTTCATTCATCTTCTGTGACATCCTCATCAGAGCCTTGGTGTGTATGGAACACCACACAGGAACACGCCCTGGAGAGGATGCCTGTCCATCGCAGGTGCTCATCGCATCACCCGGTGCTCAGGGTATTTAAATAGAATAATAAAATAAAAAAAACTAATAGCAAATAAAAACACACTGTTCTTTTAATGAAAGCAATATATTCAGAGTATTTCTGAAACCTTCTTTTTTATCAGAACATAATGATCTAGATCTTAACCCCCCGCCCCCCTCTCACACACACACACAGACCCCGCCCCCTTGTTTTTACATTACATTAGTTATTGTATTTCTACATATCCATGTGCATTTTTATTTTACTTTTGTATAAATATACTTTTCTACTATAGATTTATTTAGTTTATTATTTTATTGCTATTTATATTCTAAATGGTAAAGCACATGGGGTGGTGCAGCAGGTTAGTGTCGCAGTCACACAGCTCCTAGTACCTGGAGGTTGTGGGTTCAAGTCCTGCTCCGGGTGACTGTCTGTGAGGAGTGTGGTGTGTTCTCCCTTTGTCTGCGTGGGTTTCCTCCGGGTGACTGTCTGTGAGGAGTGTGGTGTGTTCTCCCTGTGTCTGCGTGGGTTTCCTCCGGGTGACTGTCTGTGAGGAGTGTGGTGTGTTCTCCCTGTGTCTGCGTGGGTTTCCTCCGGGTGACTGTCTGTGAGGAGTGTGGTGTGTTCTCCCGGTGTCTGCGTGGGTTTCCTCCGTGTGACTGTTTGTGAGGCGTGTGGTGTGTTCTCCCTGTGTCTGCGTGGGTTTCCTCCGGGTGACTGTCTGTGAGGAGTGTGGTGTGTTCTCCCTGTATCTGCGTGGGTTTCCTCCGGGTGACTGTCTGTGAGGAGTGTGGTGTGTTCTCCCTGTGTCTGCGTGGGTTTCCTCCGTGTGACTGTCTGTGAGGCGTGTGGTGTGTTCTCCCTGTGTCTGCGTGGGTTTCCTCCGGGTGACTGTCTGTGAGGAGTGTGGTGTGTTCTCCCTGTGTCTGTGTAGGTTTCCTCCGGGTGCTCCGGTTTCCTCCCACAGTCCAAAAACACACATTGGTAGGTGGATTTGAGACTCAAAAGTGTCCGTAGGTGTGAGTGTGTGAGTGAATGTGTGTGTCTGTGTTGCCCTGTGAAGGACTGGTGCCCCCTCCAGGGTGTATTACCGCCTTGCACCCAAGGATTCCAGGTAGGCTCTGGACCCACCGCGACCTTGAACTGGATAAGGGTTACAGATAATAAATGAATGAATGAATGTAAAGCACATGGAGCTGTATCCTAATGTATGGAAAAGTCCATAAACTTAAATAGATGTGCCTCTCATAAGGATATTTCTCCAATAACTGCCTGGGTGATCTTTGTATGTGGTCATCCACACAGCAGTGTGTTTGTGTGTGTGAGAGATGCGTCTGTGTGTGTTTATGAGAGCACATGTGCATTTTCAAAGTGAGCATGTGGTGTGTGTTGGCCCTCTCCACAGCTGTGTGTGGGTCAGAGCTCTCGGCCGATTAGCTCTGCTTATCACCTACAATTAACGGCAGAGCTGCGGCTAATTCCCCTCGAAGCACCATCACCAGAGACTCCCCCCCATCCCCCCCTCCACAAGTAAAAACAAACAAACACCGGTCTTTGGAAGTAAATAGACTTTGGCTCGTGTGAAATTGAAACGCGGAACCACCTGCACTCGGCCCAAATTAGAAACTCCTGCGCTGGCCGCTGCAGCTGGGGGACGCTTGTTATTCGCTGCCTGCCTGGACGCATACTTCACTTGAAAGGAGCGGCTGATTAGAGCGGCTGATTATTTTCAGATTAGGCCATCTTTCCGTGTAATTCTCTGGGTTTTTGTTAATTAGTTAACAATTAGGGGGTTTTAACAGTCGCTACAGAATAGCTGCTGTTGCTTTGGAGGAAAAGCAGTAGCCAGATAGGTGTCTGAACGTTTTCAGATGAGGTCGTTGCTCATGATATTTCTGCAGAAAAGACTGAAATGAGATACTGTGGAGCAGCTGCACATGAGCAGCCCACTATGCGTCAGCTAGAGGGGCCTCAGAATTGGGCTGAAGTGCAGGACTGTGTTCTCTGGAGTGATGGAGCTCCATCCAGTACCTCTGGGAAGAGATGGGGTGGTACTTTTGATCTAGAGCAAGCCCTCAAATTAAAAACCAAGGCTGCGCTGTGTCGTAGTCACACAGCTCTAGGGACCTGAAGGTTGTGTGTTCGAGTGCCACTCCGGGTGACTGTCTGTGAGGAGTGTGGTGTGTTCTCCTTGTGTCTGCGTGGGTTTCCTCCGGGTGACTGTCTGTGAGGAGTGTGGTGTGTTCTCCTTGTGTCTGCGTGGGTTTCCTCCGGGTGACTGTCTGTGAGGAGTGTGGTGTGTTCTCCTTGTGTCTGCGTGGGTTTCCTCCGGGTGACTGTCTGTGAGGAGTGTGGTGTGTTCTCCTTGTGTCTGCGTGGGTTTCCTCCGGGTGACTGTCTGTGAGGAGTGTGGTGTGTTCTCCCTGTGTCTGCGTGGGTTTCCTCCGGGTGACTGTCTGTGAGGAGTGTGGTGTGTTCTCCCTGTGTCTGCGTGGGTTTCCTCCGGGTGACTGTCTGTGAGGAGTGTGGTGTGTTCTCCCTGTGTCTGCGTGGGTTTCCTCCGGGTGACTGTCTGTGAGGAGTGTGGTGTGTTCTCCCTGTGTCTGCGTGGGTTTCCTCCGGGTGACTGTCTGTGAGGAGTGTGGTGTGTTCTCCCTGTGTCTGCGTGGGTTTCTTCCGGGTGCTCCGGTTTCCTCCCATGGTCCAAAAACACACATTGCTGACTCAAATGTGTCCATAAGTTTGAGTGAATGTGTGTCGCCCTGTGAAGGACTGGCGCCCCCTCCAGGGTGTGTACCCGGTGATTTCGGGTAGGCTTCGAACCCAGCACGACACTAAATTAAAAGAAACATAAAAAAATGCACAACATCCAATGTATACAATAAAATAATATCACTTTCATTTCATTTGTTACTCTATAAACAAGCAGGGTTCAATGCTAAGACTTATTTTTTTCACGAAGCTCCAGCCAAGACTCCAAATATGCACAACGTAAAAAGATTTATAATTAATTTTCATTAAAAGAAGTGTATTTTCAATTTTTCTAACAGTAGTGACCTTACTAATGCTCTCATGGCTGCCATCCAATACTCACAGCTATGTTTTAGAGTAGAAGCTGTTGCTGAAACATTTCTAATTGGTTTATCATTTGTGATTCTTCAAATGTTTAGGTTATATTTAATTATATAACAGAAAGAGCTAATAACATGAGCACAAAGACATTTAAAAGGAATGTCTATTGTGTGTAATCACAGTTGTCTCTGTCTGTTTACATTCAGAATCAGAGCATCTTTTAAAAATGACTGTGGCCAGATGCAGCCTGTATGTTTTAGCACTCATTTACAGACACTGGGGCTTCGTAAAAACACATTAGACTGGTTTTGAGTGCAAACCGACTGGAGAGCAGCTACATTTTTAATGATTACAATCACGGAAGATCCTATACAACATTCAAAACTAGCTGATGAGTAAATATGTGGTCAGTATGGGTATTCGTGTACATATAATACATGCTAAAGAAACTGGGCTGGCCTTTTGGGAAGTGTGTGTGTGTGTGTGTGTGTGTGTGTGTAATGTTGGTACACAGCTGAAAGTTCAGTGTGATGCCGATGTGATCCGACTGGTCCAAGTAGCCACTGGCCAGCTGACATCAAAGCCCACCTCACTGCTCCCTGACCTATCCTCCAGACACACACACACACACACACACACACAAACATAAATAACAAACAGCTGACCAGCAGTGTAGCACAGATCCGGCCGTACAAACTCTTCTCACATACATTACACTAGAGTGGCCAAAAGTTTGTAGAAAAGTTGTTTCGCATGCCACAATTCCTCTTCAAAAGACCACGGCGTCATTTTACGAGCTGCCGTCGTGAGTCGGATAAAAACAAACGTGATCTCTGCTGCAGCTGGAGATTTTACAGATGGAGAGTTGGTGCTGGTCGTCTGCATTGCGTGACGTAGAGTGACGACTCTCTCTGGACAATCAGCGCTCTGCAAGGTTTACACGCCACGGTTTAGTCCCTACTCGACTCGCTCTGAACCACGAGAGAACAGCCACTAAACAAGAACCCGCTTCCAGAACCAGGACCTGATTCACCTGGTGGAGAAGCAGAAAAGAAGCATGTAGAGTCGAGCAGGGACCATGTAGTGGAAAGTCGCTATGAATGAGGTGAGTTACTGATACTGGAAGAATAATATCAACACCATTCAAATGACTCCATCACTCCAGAGCGCAGTACTGGGGCATGGACTGGGTGTGTAAGTGCGTCGCTGTCGGATAAAATCATTGCGAAAGCCTGTTAACTTGGAACAAAGTCAGTGTTAGAATATGTTCCCAAGCAGTCGTGCAGCATTTCTATTGGTCCATACGTCAAAAAATAAAGTGGCAAGACGGGAAATGCTATGTTTTGTCACAAGTTCAGTAATGTGTGTCTGTTCCCTCAGACTCAGCAGCACTGGACCTGAAACGTTGGGTTGTGTTGACTGCCACTTTTCTCTCATTTCCAGCCGCAGAGAGTAGGGGAATGGATGGAAGAGAGAGAGAGAAGAGAGGGGGATGATGGAGGGAGAGTGCTGGCACTGGTCTGAGCGGAGAGGTGCTGAAAAAGCCCTTCAGAGCGGTGGGCTATTTTTCATGGCGGCGGTCTTGTGAGTGTTGGAGGTGGAGAGTGTGGAAAGTGTGAGGAGAGACTGACACCACGTCTGAGCTCGCCCTCGCTGTCTCTCTCTCTCACTCACTCACACACACACACTCTAAAGCCACACACACTCTCTAAATGTATAAGAGCGCAGTGTTTGTGTATGACTCAGTGTTTCCCGCTGTCAGCTCTCTAGCTCTGACGCTGTTATATATTTTGATGGTGTTCTATATAAAGATTTGCACCTTTCTTTGCTAATGTTTTAAAAAAGTCTCTCTCTGCCCTGTGCTGGACTGGTGCCCTGTCCTGGGTGTGTGACCACCCTGTTCCCGATGATTCCAGGTGGGCTGCAAACAGAAGATACAGTTACAGAAGATGCCACAGAAGTTACCTCAGGACCCCCACAGAGTAGGTGTGATGTGGTGGTGGATCATTCTCAGCGCTGCAGTGACACTGACGTGGTGGTGGTGTGTTAGTGTGTGTTGTGCTGGTGTAGAGTGGATCAGACACAGCAGTGCTGCTGGAGTTTTTAAACCCCTCAGTGTCTGGACTGAGAACAGTCCACCGACCAAAAACATCCAGCCGACAGCGTCCTGTGTCACTGATGAAGGACTAGAGGACGAGCGACACACACTGTGCAGCGACAGATGAGCTACTGTCTCTGACTCTACATCTACAAGGTGGACCAACGAGGGAGGAGTGTCTCACAGAGTGGACAGAGAGTGGACACAGGGTTTAAAAACTCCAGCAGCACTGCTGTGTCTGATCCACTCTACACCAGCACAACACACACTAACACACCACCACCACGTCAGTGTCACTGCAGCGCTGAGAATTATCCACCACCACATCACACCTGCTCTGTGGGGGTCCTGAGCACTGAGGAACAGTGTGTGTTTGGGGGGCTTGGGGCTATCAATTTCCCTCAGAAGATTAATAAAGTATCACTTCTTATTTTTCGTTCTTATTTCCCCCTCAAACTAAAAGGACACTTTACAATGACAGAGCAACAGCACACACACACACACATACACCTCCACCTGGCAGTGGTAGAAATCCTCTCCTGACTCCGAAAGGTTAATCCACAGGGAGAATACCCTGTGCAGTTACTGACTTCAGTTCAAACGTATTTTTAGTAAAACTTGTTTCTAAATCAGGGCCTAAATCTTAGGCTACAGTTTCAAAAAAAAAATTTTAAATAAGTTTATTAATTAAGTCCCCAAATGACCCAGAGTTTAACACGTCTAAGAGAGACCTAGTCGAAATAGATACAATTATCATCGCTGTCCAATCAAAAAAATGTATCTGCACAATAGTAACTTTAAAGGAAAAGGAAAAAACCTTAAAGTTCGATGGAAGTCAATGTAAAAAGATTTAATTTTGGAGCATTTCTATTGGTCCAATTATCATGATTTTTTTACACAGTGTGAAGGACAGCTGCAGTGCTCAGATGATTTAGTAGAGATACATGCTTTTGATTGGACAGCGACGATATGTTACGACATTTTTCTTTCATGTTTTTAATTCTGTTGTGCTTCATTGAGTTTAAAACTGCATTCAACAAACATTAATGTCTAGCCGAGAGAAGTATATGAGGTGTTGTAAATGAAGGCAACAACATTAAGTACCTTTAATGAAAGTTCTTGAACAACGTTCCATACACTCATTCATTGTAACCCTTATTCAGTTCAGAGTTGCGGTGGGTCCGGAGCCTACCCGGAATCACAGGTTGCAAAGCAGGGACACACCCTGGAGCGAGCACCAGACTTTCACAGGGCAACACACATTCAGATATTCACTCACACACTCACACCTACGGACACTTTTATTGAGTCACCAATCCACCTATCAACGTGTTTTTTGGAGCATGGGAAGAAACCGGAACACCCGGAGGAAACCCACACAGACACAGGGAGAACACACCACACTCCTCACAGACAGTCATCCAGAGGAAACCCACACAGACACAGGGAAAACACACCACACTCCTCACAGACAGTCACCCGGAGGAAACCCACGCAGACACAGGGAGAACACACCACACTCCTCACAGACAGTCACCCGGAGGAAACCCACGCAGACACAGGGAGAACACACCACACTCCTCACAGACAGTCACCTGGAGGAAACCCACGCAGACACAGGGAGAACACACCACACTCCTCACAGACAGTCACCTGGAGGAAACCCACGCAGACACAGGGGGAACACACCACACTCCTCACAGACAGTCACCCGGAGGAAACCCGCGCAGCCACAGGGAGAACACACCACACTCCTCACAGACAGTCACCCGGAGGAAACCCACGCAGACACAGGGAGAACACACCACACTTCTCACAGACAGTCACCCAGAGGAAACCCACGCAGACACAGGGGGAACACACCACACTCCTCACAGACATTCACCCGGAGGAAACCCACGCAGACACAGGGAGAACACACCACACTCCTTACAGACAGTCACCCGGAGGAAACCCACGCAGACACAGGGAGAACACACCACACTCCTTACAGACAGTCACCCGGAGGAAACCCACGCAGACACAGGGGGAACACACCACACTCCTCACAGACATTCACCCGGAGGAAACCCACACAGACACAGGGAGAACACACCACACTCCTCACAGACAGTCACCCGAAGGAAACCCACGCAGACACAGGGAGAACACACCACACTCCTTACAGACAGTCACCCGGAGGAAACCCACGCAGACACAGGGAGAACACACCACACTCCTCACAGACATTCACCCGGAGGAAACCCACGCAGACACAGGGAGAACACACCACACTCCTCACAGACAGTCACCCGGAGGAAACCCACGCAGACAAAGGGGGAACACACCACACTCCTCACAGACATTCACCCGGAGGAAACCCACGCAGACACAGGGAGAACACACCACACTCCTTACAGACAGTCACCCGGAGGAAACCCACGCAGACACAGGGAGAACACACCACACTCCTCACCGACAGTCACCCGGAGGAAACCCACGCAGACACAGGGAGAACACACCACACTTCTCACAGACAGTCACCCGGAGGAAACCCACGCAGAAACAGGGGGAACACACCACACTTCTCACAGACAGTCACCCAGAGGAAACCCACGCAGACACAGGGAGAACACACCACACTCCTCACCGACAGTCACCCGGAGGAAACCCACGCAGAAACAGGGGGAACACACCACACTCCTCACAGACATTCACCCGGAGGAAACCCACGCAGACACAGGGAGAACACACCACACTCCTCACAGACAGTCACCCGGAGCAGGAATCAAACCCACAACCTCCAGGTCCCTGGAGCTGTGTGACTGCGACACTAACCTGCTGCGCCACCGTGCCGCACGTTTCACACAATGTAAAGTAAAACTTTAATCACTTTCTTGTGACGTAGGAAAATGCAGACTGTCATGATATAAGCTACTCATTCCAATATGTTTCATTGTATTTGACCTTTGCATGGTTTAGAAGCAGAGAGATTTGGCTGGACTCTCACTTGGCAAAATTGAATGTATAGTCGAGCCGTCCATCTGTGACCTTCTCTCATCCCTCTCCCTCTGTTTCTTTCTCTTACACTCACACACACACACAGGAGCTGGGAAATGTATCGCCCCAGTGACAGTGGTTTTGCTTGAGAGACTGTGAGCAGATAGATGCCTTTCATTGTGAAGTCTTCTCTTTCAACAGCTGTATTAAAGCAATGGGTGGCTTTAAAACCTTAAACCAATGTCTCCATCCAAAGGAGGCCACAGTAAGCCGTCTAATCCACACCGCCCCGAGCACTGCCGCGACTGGGAAATCTCAAAATTAACCTTTTGAAACGTTTTCAGAGAGAATTGACTGCTTTGTGCTGCTGTGTCTAGCCCGTGATTGTTACGTCTTGTTACTTCCTCACTGTAACGTTTTGTTTTAGTGCTATCCTTCATTAAAGGCTGGTTTACACTGTGTAGTATATGGGATGATTTACTTTTCTGGTCATAGCCAACATCACAGTTTTGTGACACTGTGACCAATGACAGCTGATGAAATGTACCAAGGGGTTTATGTTTTTCACCAATATAAAGGCACAAGTATCTCATTATGATGTCATTATTATTCAAGTGAATCATGTAAATCAGAAAATAAAATGGAGGAAGACAGCTACCTAATACGCAGTTAAAATGGAAGATAAAATACAACAGCAACAGCTAACAAACAGGCAAAGGGCAGAACATTGTGAGCTAAAACAAAGATAAAAAATAAAGAGTTACATATCATGCAGGTAAAAACAGGAGTGCGCTAGCAACGATGCAAGAAAAACAGGCAAAACACCTCACTAACTAGCTAACGGCTAACGTTAGCTAACAGACGTATCACACATAGAAAAGCTATTGCTAACACACTTACTGTCACATTGGGCTGCTGTGTTGTGTTGTATTTCTCCATTGTCTCAGTCTTGTGCTTCTTTCAGTCCAGGCCATGTGTCCATTGTTTGTTGTCACCTAATACCTGCTGTGTTTGTCTAGTCAGAGGATCTTCGCGTGATCTCGTGCCACACCCCTCTCATGTCATGTGATTTACTCACAGGTGTTTCCCATTTGCCAGCAGTTAATAATCCTGGGTCTTTGTGTGTGTAGGTATTGGCATTTTTGTTTATGTGGCTGTTCCAGAGTTTATTTCTTTGTTTTTGTCTGTTCCTATTTCTGCTTTGGTCTCTGTACTTCACTGATGTTCAAAGAAAAACTTGTATCTCCAAAATAGTTACGAGATGCAATAGTTTTATCTTTTCAATGATTTTATCCCAAGTAATTTTGGAGTATTTCTATTGGTCCAATCATCAACTTAAAATGTAAAAAATGGTCTTTTTCTTTTCACAAGAACGATTTGTCTCTAGAACTTTGCTGGTTTCAGTCCAGTGTTTTTTCTCTGTCTCTGTTCTGTTTCTGTCAGTGTTTAGTTTAGTTTTAGTCTTTGCTCCTGTTTTAGTTCCTTTGTCTTCAGTCCCAGCCTTGGTTTGGTCAATACCTTTGTGTCTTTACCTCAGTTAGAAACAGTAGACAATGGAACTGTTTATTTCATCTATACTTTCAAGTTCTGTTATACATTCATTTATTCATTCATTATCTGTAATGACGCTTATCCAGTTCAGGGTCCAGAGGCTACCTGGAATCACAGGGCGCCAGGCAGGAATACACCCTGGAGGGGGCGCCAGTCCTTCACAGGGCAACACACATTCACACGCTAACAGTTTAATTGGGTGCATTATACAGGTAGAACAGAGATAGACAGGATCTTGGGGCAAGCTCAAGCCACTACACTTTAGAAACAAGCCCCAAAACCCATAACCCACCATTACCAGTATTTGTAAGCAATTTTACATAAGATCAACCCAAAGATGCTTATAATAATAAGAATAGGCAACTGTCCCCTCCGCTGTTGGAAAGATACAACGATGTTGTCTCTGGTTTGTGCACTGGCTTTATCCAGACTCTTTTTTTTGTCGGTAGCTTTCTCTACCATTGTGTTTTTTTTCTGCAGTATGAATGGTTGTACATATTCTCCTTGTGGCCGCGTGGGTTTCCTCCAGGTGCTCCGGTTTCCTCCCACAGTCCAAAAACACACAATGGTAGGTGGATTGGTGATTGTCCATCGTGTGAGTGTGTGTACCTAGTCACTGGAATGCATTACATTGCAGCGCTGGGCCAGAAGCCTGGATAAATAGTGAAGGTTGCATCAGGAAGGGCGTCTGGCGTAAAAACTGTGCCAGATTGATGGTGCAGATCGCAATTCACCCACTGTGGTGACCCCTGATTGGAGGGAGCAGCCTTAAGAAGAAGAAGAGTGTGAGTGGTTGTACATTTCTGTCTTTCTCTCAGCCTTCAGCAGTGTGTGTGTGTGTCTGTACAGTCATGGCTGAAAGTGTTGGCACTTGTGGACAGATGAGACCAAGATACAGCTTTTTGGTGAAGAACATCATTCTACAGGCATCATGAAGTTTAAAGATTTCCAAAAGATTTTGGGTCGCAATGTAGGGCCCGGTGTCAGAAAGCTGGGTCTACGTCCTATGTCCTAGGTCATGGGTCTTCCAGCGAGACAATGACCCCAAACACACTTAAAAAGCACCCAGAAATGGATTTAAACAAAGTGCTGGAGAGGTCTGAAGTGGCCAGGAATGAGTCAGGATCTAAATCTCATTGAACACTTGCTGAGAGGTTTTAAAATTGCTGTTGGGAGAAGGCCCCCGTCATATGAGAGACCTGGAGCAGTTTGCGAAAGAAGAGTGTTCCAAAATTACAGTTGAGAGTTGTAAAAAAAAATAACCTGTTGATGGTTATAGGAAGCGACTGGTTTCAGTTATTTTTTCCAAAGGGTGTGCAACCAAATATTACGTTCTTTATTTATTTATTTGACAGGGACAATGCTCGTTAATTAACAGAGAATTTCTGTAAATAAGCCAGAGTTTAGCCCAAAACGCTAATTTTCATCTGTAGTCCCTGGCCAGCTCTTAAAATTATACAATCACAAAACAGTTCAAAATTGTTACATACAATCAATAATAACAAAAACAACTCTCTACAGACAACTCACACAACCACAATCAGAAGCAACACTACCCCCTTAAAGATCGCAGCAGAAATCATCAGTAGATATTAGATATTTCATATTCTAATGTTCACACACTTGTTTAGTAACAAACTGTAACTTCAACTGTGTGTTCTCCCTGTGTCTGCGTGGGTTTCCTCCGGATGACTGTCTGTGAGGAGTGTGGTATGTTCTCCCTGTGTCTGCGTGGGTTTCCTCCGGGTGACTGTCTGTGAGGAGTGTGGTGTGTTCTCCCTGTGTCTGCGTGGATTTCCTCCGGGTGACTGTCTGTGAGGAGTGTGGTGTGTTCTCCCTGTGTCTGCGTGGGTTTCCTCCGTGTTTCCTCCCACAGTCCAAAAAAAATAAACACACGTTGGTAGGTGGATTGGCGACTCAAAAGTGTCCGTAGGTGTGAGTGTCTGTGTATTCCTGCCTTGCACCCAATGATTCCAGGTAGGCTCTGGACCCACCGCGTCTGACAAATTACACACCGCGTGTGTAATTGCAATCATTTTCAGAAATTTCAGAGTTGCCAACACTTTCGGCCATGACTGTACGTGCTTGTGTGTGGAGGCTCTGCGCATGTAGGCAGTGTGATGTAGGTATGTAGACTACAAGGTAAGCCCGTCCAATCATTCAGTTCGGTCCAAATTAAATGATTGGACAGGTTTTTACACTCCTGTGGCCTTTATAGAACAGGAATCATTTTTCTTAAATGTCACCAGAGCATTTGATTTACTGATTGCTATTTAGATGTAAAGAGTATTTCAAGAAATACTGTGTTTATCAAAAACTGTTTTGGCTTTAATGGCACAAAACGTCATTTTCAACAGCCTTCAGCAGACATTCTCAAATAAACAAAGCGTTCTCCACTGGAAGTGAATGATAGGACGTGGTTGGACAATAACACACTTCTCTCTGTCAGGGGTTTATTAATGGAACATGGCACAACAAATCCTTGGCAGGACAGTGCGATCCCAAACAGGATGCGTGTGCTCCTTCCATGTGCTTTGTTTTCCATGTGTTCTATGTGATCTATGTTACTGAAGCCAATCAGATGAAAAAGAACATGAAAAACACTCCTGTCTCTCTTTTAGGGCCGTGCTTGCTGCTGTAAACATGAGTTCAGGTTCTTTCTAAAAGGGATGACGAGGCGAGACCAGTCCACCCTTCAAAACAGCCACTGTAAACGTATGCACATTAAAAGGAAGCCCTTTAAATATTCCCCCAATGTTCCCAGGTGGCGGCGGTGCATATTTATCAGCAGAACTTCACCTTGACACACCCAGCGTGTCCCAAACCATCAGCCAAGCTTTTCCACCTTCACAGCAAAGCTGTGGCACGCTCTTTAAAAAAGGAAGATCATCAAGTGCAGACTGGAGTCAGACACGAGAAAAATGTAGTGAAAACAGCTGCATCTTTTAATGTCTGAACCCAAGATTTCACACTCAGTAGCTTCAGATCTCGTCTCTCGCCAGTTTTAAAAAGCACAACAACTCAGAACCTATGTACCCTGTGTCTGTGCAGTTTAAAATGGGACATGTTCTCCACCTTTTTCCACAAGTGAACACAGTTCTGGGTTTTAATAAAACGTCTGTGACCTGCTATTTTCAAAATATCACAAGGATCAAACCCCACAGCAATGTTTTTTTCCCATCTAAACGCCCACTTTCAGCGCCTGGTCCTTTAAATGATAACGAGCCACTGTTCACCGACTCACCCACCCACACGGGGAGCAGAAAGGAGAAGCCAGTGAGTAGAAGAACATTTCTTTTTTGCTCTTAACACTTGATTTTCTTATTTCTCTGCTCTCGTTTTCACCATATTCAGCTACTTCTGTTATTTCTCACCTTTTGTTTTTGTTATTTTTCATCGCTCTAGTGTTCACCATTTTTGCTTGATTCTCTTGATTCTCAGCTCTTTCGCTGTTTTCACTGGACCCTCTGCTCTCATTTTCACCGATTTTGCTCTGTTCTCTCTACTTTCTGCAGATCACGTTTTCCGAAATCGACGTTCCAGTTCAGGGTCACGGTGGGTCCAGAGCCTACCTGGAATCATTGGGTGCAAGGCGGGAATATACCCTGGAGGGGGCACCAGTCCTTCACAAGGCAACACAGACACACACATTCACTCACACACTCACACCTACAAACACTTTTGAGTCGCCAATTCATCTACCAACGTGTGTTTTTGGACTGTGGAAGGAAACCGGAACACCCGGAGGAAACTGACGCAGACACAGGGAGAACACACCACACTCCTCACAGACAGTCACCCGGAGGAATCCCACGCAGACACAGAGAGAACACACCACACTCCTCACAGACAGTCACCCGGAGGAAACCCACGCAGACACAGGGAGAACACACCACACTCCTCACAGACAGTCACCCGGAGGAAACCCACGCTGACACAGAGAGAACACACCACACTCCTCACAGACAGTCACCCGGAGGAAACCCACGCAGACACAGGGAGAACACACCACACTCCTCACAGACAGTCACCCTAGAGCTGTGTGACTGCGACACTACCTGCTACGCCACTGTGCCGCCCTGTAGATTTAATTGTTTGTTTAATTGTTTTATTATGATTTTAATGTTTCAAGAGTTGTAAAGTGTTTCCATGTGAGACTACATCATTGTTTTGTTTACTGTGAAGGTAAAAGTAAGAAGGCTTAATTGACCGGGCGTGGCTCTTCATGGGGTGGAATATTTTGTCTGATTTTACACAAAGCAAAGCAGAAAATCCTGACCACCTGAATCACATTTTGTGTTAAAGTGTAACCTTCAAAAATGGCTTTTGTTTGTCACGTCAGTGACATCATCAGGTTACAGT
Organism: Hoplias malabaricus; assembly: GCF_029633855.1. Lineage (NCBI taxonomy): Eukaryota > Metazoa > Chordata > Actinopteri > Characiformes > Erythrinidae > Hoplias > Hoplias malabaricus. The sequence goes on from NC_089819.1 coordinate 25,337,069, forward strand.
GTAGGTCAGTGAATGTTTGCTAGTATTAGTTTGTGAGTGAATTCATAAATACATGACCAACAGACCACTCCCAGATTCCTACAGTGTGTACAAAATATAGTTGTCCCTTAGAGGATGTGAATTCTTAGTTGGTAATTGATCAGTGGAAGTGGGATTTAAAGGGTGCCTTAGAAGCTATAACCATCACTGCACGGCAGAGCGAATTTAACTTTGTTTATTACGTTTATATTTTATTTGTTTATTATTACATGTATATATTTGCTCCTGGGCGCCCCCTCCAGTCGCAGGATGTAAATCACTTTTAATGGTCTGTCCTGAAAACAAAGGGGAGGGAGGGTTGTTGATTCCTACCCTCCACCAAAAATTACATAGTGCAGTTTCTGCAGTTCTGAGCCCGGAGCAGCAAAGACGAGAGGCTCTGTTCTCCCTATTACAGCTCAGTAAAGCATTACAGTGATTTTGAAGCTGTAATTTTAAAGCAAAAATACTACCTAATGTTGCTTTAAGCTTCGTGGGTGCTCCTCCTTGGTCCTGTGATTACGGCCCTCTTTTGGAGGTAATCAGGGTTGGTGTTTTGTGTCCTGACACTACTCTATTGTACTCTCACCTGCTGTATTTGTTCTCCTCTCCAGACTTGTGGAAGACTTGACAAAAGCTTGAAGATTCATGTGCGCAAACGAACATTATTTACGTTGATGAAACAAGGCCGAAGATGGATATTGTTTTTGCTGTTCTTAATCAGTGGTGTTTTTTTTTTTTTTTTGTCGGCGATGTCCTGGGGAAGACAACTATGATATAAATGTGCAGGCGAGTGGTGTAATAGTCCTCCTTAATTGAAGCAGGGAGATCTTATTATCATCTTTCATCAGCCTCATCACCACCACTACCATCATCACCGCCACCACCGTCGTCATCATCATCATCATCATCGTCGTCGTCGTCTCATCGGCGTAATTAAACCTTAATACAAGATCTCTGCTCGCTCATGAATCTGTCTGGCTTTTTTTTCCCTGCACTTTTTTAATCTTAATGCTGGAAGTGTCTGAGAGCATAGCGCCACCGCTCTAATCAATCTGTAACAATGATTACATCTATTGTTATTAGAGTTAATCCCACCCACAGACCATAAGCTTCCCCAGTGGTTCACTAGGGCTAACGGCGATGGCTCTTTAAAGTAATACAACAGCATCTAGTGCTGCTTTGAATATATTAGCTCCAGTGCTGTGAAAATAACATCAACTCATTCATGTGTTCATCTTCTGTAACCCTTTCATCCTGATCAGAGATGTGGTGGGTGCAGAGTGTCTACACAGTATCATTGGGAGCAACACTCCCTGAGCAGGGCACCCTCACACCCAGGCTTACTCCAACAAACCTCCGGAGACTATGCTCCATGAGGGATGCATTCTGGAGGATGATTTGACGTGGGAGCACTAAGGACACGGGAGGACATGTGCTCCTCAGAAATCATGTGTTAACTCATATCCTTAAAACCCTCTTTATTCAAACGCAGGAGCGGCTGGATCCACTAGCCCTTCATTTTCCGTACATTAGATGGGCTCATCCTGGAACTCCATTCCCTCAAACTGTGCAGCCCATTACCGTCCTCGTATAAGAGCGCTCACTAAGAGAGCTCTGAAGAGGAGGAGGTCTGAATTGGCTGTTAGTGAGAGGAGAGCACTGAAGTACTTCAGTAGAGACCACTCCAGGTCTGTGTTATCTGGCTGGAGAGTTGATTGGACGGTCATACACACAGGAGTAGCTGATTATATAGCACCTGCATCACCTACCTACACAGTGCCTGCCAAGAATCCACTCCTGATATATTTACTAGAGCCCTCCTTTAGTCAGAAACACTGGGCACTGGACAGGAGTTTGGAATTGTGGTCAGACTCTAAATCACATTTTATATGTTTATATTACTTTAAGAAGGACATAGAGAACAGAATGAGCATTGTGTGTGTACAATTATGCATCAGTCCCGCATTCATTATCTGTAACCCTTTTCCAGTCCAGGGTTGTGGTGGGTCTGGAGCCTACCCGGAATCACAGTGTGCAAAGCAGGAACACACCCTGGAGGGGGCGCCAGTCCTTCACAGGGCAACACACACTCGCACCTTCTGACACTTTTGAGTCGCCAATCCACCCGGAGGAAACCCACGCAGACACAGGGAGAACACACCACACTCCTCACAGACAGTCACCCGGAGGAAACCCACGCAGACACAGGGAGAACACACCGCACTACTCACAGACCATCACCCGGAGTGGGACTTGGACCCACAACTTCCAGGTCCCAGTAATCATTCAGTAATCATCCGGAGTGTCTACATACTTTTGGACATTAAAAGTAACACTGGAATGAAGCTGAAGAGCTTCCCCACTGAAGTGTAATCTGTCAGCACTCATCGCATACTGGATGTTTTCCTGTGTTCAGAGTTTCTCATCTATTAATTATTTAATATTTAAATCATGTTTAAATAATATAAAAAATATATTATTTTAAAACGTTCAGAACAGCTTTTAAGATGGAAGACAAGCTCCAGCACCAATCACAGCAAACTATCATCGCTCCTTAAAGTCATAATGTTCCACACATCTCACAAAGTTGGATGTTCCCATAAACACACACACACACACAAACACACACTCGCAGCCAAGTCTGCCTCTTTTTTTCCAACCCTGCCAACATCTGCTTGTTCTTCCTCTGATTAAAAAAAGTCTTCTGCGTTTCATTACGGCTGATTTGCATAGTAATGGTGTGCATATTAATCAGCTACTTCAGAGGGTGGGCGGGCTAATGAATGCCGCAGTCACCGCTATTTTAACTCAATTTTACCTCATCCATATTCACACAGCCCCTCCCTCATGCATGCACAATCTCTCACACTCACTCACACACACACACACACACACACACACACACAGAGGGAGAGATACTATGAGGGAAAGAAACCCAGCATCCTGTGAAACAACAGCCCAATCTCAGGGCTTTTTCCATTAATCCAATTAATTAGTGCCATTGATATGCGCCTGCTCAGAGCCAGCAGCTGTTGGCCTGATGTTTACCTGCAGTTTGACTAAAACTGGTTTGTTGTCAATGCAACAAAATGTTCATTTCCTTGTGTTAAAATCACATGTGCATTCCGGTCATTCCTGTGTGACGTCCCTGTAGTGAGAAAGAGCTGTGTGTAACATCAGCAAACAGTAAGTAACCAAATATTACAACAAATCGAATACAACATTAGAAAGATAACGAATGTATCCTGTTAGCTTACTGTTTGTGGCACTTAAGATCTTTTATTAAAGAACCTTAAATCTTATTCATTCTTTCAGTTCCTCCATAACTTTGGTCATGTGCGTGTTTCCTAGTTTAGTGCTCTTAATTTCATTCAGGAAACCCACACAGACACAGAGAGAACACACCACACTCCTTACAGACAGTCACCTGGAGGAAACCCACACAGACACAAGGAGAACACACCAGCCTCCTCACAGACAGTCACCCGGAGGAAACCCACAAAGACACAGGGAGAACACACCACCCTCCTCACAGACAGTCCCCTGGAGGAAACCCACGCAGACACAGGGAGAACACACCACCCTCCTCACAGACAGTCCCCTGGAGGAAACGCACACAGACACAGGGAGAACACACCACACTCCTCACAATCAGTCACCCAGAGGAAACCCACGCAGACACAGAGAGAACACACCACACTCCTCACAGACAGTCACCTGGAGAAAACCCACGCAGACACTAAGAGAACACACCACACTCCTCACAGACAGTCACCTGGAGGAAACCCACGAAGACACAAGGAGAACACACCACACTCCTCACAGACAGTCACCCAGAGGAAACCCACACAGACACAGAAAGAACACACCACACTCCTCACAGACAGTCACCCGGAGGAAACCCACACAGACACAGGGAGAACACTCCACACTACTCACAGACAGTCACCCGGAGGAAACCCACGCAGACACAGAGAGAACACACCACACTCCTCACAGACAGTCACCCGGAGGAAACCCACGCAGACGCAGAGAGAACACACCACACTCCTCACAGACAGTCACCCGGAGGAAACCCACACAGACACAGGGAGAACACTCCACACTACTCACAGACAGTCACCCGGAGGAAACCCACGCAGACACAGAGAGAACACACCACACTCCTCACAGACAGTCACCCGGAGGAAACCCACGCAGACGCAGAGAGAACACACCACACTCCTCACAGACAGTCACCCGAAGGAAACCCACGCAGAGCGCAGAGAGAACACACCACACTCCTCACAGACAGTCACCCGGAGGAAACCCACACAGACACAGGGAGAACACTCCACACTACTCACAGACAGTCACCCGGAGGAAACCCACGCAGACGCAGAGAGAACACACCACACTCCTCACAGACAGTCACCCGGAGGAAACCCACACAGACACAGGGAGAACACACCACACTCCTCACAGACAGTCACCCGGAGGAAACCCACGCAGACACAGGGAGAACACACCACACTCCTCACAGACAGTCACCCGGAGGAAACCCACGCAGACGCAGAGAGAACACACCACACTCCTCACAGACAGTCACCCGGAGGAAACCCACGCAGACGCAGAGAGAACACACCACACTCCTCACAGACAGTCACCCGGAGGAAACCCACGCAGACACAGGGAGAACACACCACACTCCTCACAGACAGTCACCCGAGGAAACCCACGCAGACGCAGAGAGAACACACCACACTCCTCACAGACAGTCACCCGGAGGAAACCCACACAGACACAGGGAGAACACACCACACTCCTCACAGACAGTCACCCGAGGAAACCCACACAGACACAGGGAGAACACTCCCACACTACTCACAGACAGTCACCCGGAGGAAACCCACACAGACACAGGGAGAACACTCCACACTACTCACAGACAGTCACCCGGAGGAAACCCACGCAGACACAGGGAGAACACTCCACAACTCCTCACAGGACAGTCACCCGGAGGAAACCCACGCAGACACAAAGAGAACACTCCACACTCCTCACAGACAGTCACCCGGAGGAAACCCACGCAGACACAGAGAGAACACACCACACTCCTCACAGACAGTCACCCAGAGGAAACGCACACAGACACAGGGAGAACACACCCACACTCCTCACAATCAGTCACCCGGAGGAAACCCACGCAGACACAGAGAGAACACACCACACTCCTCACAGACAGTCACCCAGAGGAAACGCACACAGACACAGGGAGAACACACCACACTCCTCACAATCAGTCACCCGGAGGAAACCCACGCAGACACAGAGAGAACACACCACACTCCTCACAGACAGTCACCCGGAGGAAACCCACGCAGACACAGGGAGAACACTCCACACTCCTCACAGACAGTCACCCAGAGGAAACCCACGCAGACACAGAGAGAACACACCACACTCCTCACAGACAGTCACCCGGAGGAAACCCACACAGACACAGAGAGAACACACCACACTCCTCACAGACAGTGACACGAGCTGGGGACTGAACCCACTATGACCTCGTTTTAAAACATTGCAATTGATCAGTAAATGGTCTAAAATCACTTCATCACTTGGGGATGCGGAGTCCACCAACACACACACTGTGAAACAAGGCTACCCAGTGAGTTTCCTGTGCGCTGCCTGAGTCTGAAAGCACAGGATAAAACAAGTAGTTGTGATCCTGCTCCTCTTCTGACGACAAGTGCAGAGACTTTAGAATAGCCCCGCCCCCTCGTCTGAGTCTGTCCAATCAGAGCGCTGGACCTGCATTTGTTCTTGTATTTCTGGAAGCTTCTCAAACAGGGCTGCTAGTAGTTTTTGCGTTTGGATTTGAATTGACGATTATATATGATCAATATTAAAGATCAGATTTCCACAGCAGTGATGTAGTCGCAACATGACTGTGTACATAGTCCCAGCGTAGCCCTAGATCTACTGTTCTTAGTTGTGTTATACAGCCCTGAAAGCATAAGATCTTACTCATGTAGCTGCACACTTCAGTGGCGTTACTAAGGACCCCTGCAGCGCCACTATGGAGAAGATGAGAGAGAGAGAGAGAGAGAGAGAGAGAGAGAGAGAGAGAGAGAGAGAGAGAGAGAGAGAGAAGAGAGAGAGAGAGGAAGAGAGAGACGAGAGAGAGAGAGAGAGAGAGAGAAAGAGAGAGAAAGAGGAAGAGAGAGAGACAGAGAGAAAAAGAGAGAGAGAGAGGAAGAGAGAGAGAGAGAGAGAGAGGGAGAGAGAGAGAGAGAGACAGAGAGAGAGACAGAGAGAAAAAGCAAGAGAGAGAGAGAGAGGAAGAGAGAGAGAGAGAGAGAGAGAGAGAGAGAGAGGGAGAGAGAGAGAGAGGAGAGAGAGGAGAGAGAGAGAGAGAGAGAGAGAGAGGGAGAGAGAGAGCGAGAGAGAGAGAGGGAGAGAGAGAGCAAGAGAGAGAGAGGAGAGAGAGCGAGAGAGAAAGCGAGAGAGAGAGAGAGAGAGAGAGAGAGAGAGAGAGAGAGAAAGAGCGAGAGAGAGAGAATCAAGGCAAATGGAAGCCCTGATGCCCTTTTTTATTCCATCACTCTCTGGTTGTTCCCCTGTGGTCCGGCGGCAGGGAACTAAATATATATCAGCGAGCTCTAATTCCCCAGCAGAAAAAAGAAAGAAATCCCCTCCAACCAAACCCCGTACGTCCGCCGGTTCCCTGCCGCCCGCGGCTCTGAGCGTGGAGCTCTACAGAATTACGACCAGAAATGAATTGCCTTGGCGCTGTCTAATGTTTTGTGACACAGCATGAACGTGAGGCTGGAGATATTAAATTAAGCAGTCATGAGGAGATAGGGGTAATTTGGTTTTCTGCTTCGCTAGGCCAAGAGCCTCGGCACGGACGGGTGGAGTGGTGGAGGAGGGAGAGAGGAACGGAGGCATGGAGGAGTGGAGGGGTGGCCAATCGCCCTTCAGCCCTATCTTATCCCCCCCATCATCTGCTCAGGCTTTCTGCTCCACAGATGATCGTCCTTCACGCGGGGTCGTTGTAAATCTGACGCCATTAAACATGCACGTAGTGGAGGGGGTTTCAATAATGGGCGACTAAAAAGAGGTGTAGGGTTTCGTACCCTCCTACAAAGTTACATAGGGCCATTTCTGCAGTGCTGAACCCAGAGCAGTAAAAACCGAGGCTCAGGCCGGTGGACGTCACAATGATTTAAGATAAAAATATAATTTTACAGTCGCTTTAAACCCAGTTATGTTTATTTTTATCCATTGTTTAGTGAACAACTGTGATTTCTCTTTTACTTTTGTTAGTTTGCTGCTCATTGATTTATCCCAAGGACTGTACTGCAGATTGAGTCAGAGAGCAGAACACAGACTGGGTCTTAGAGCCATTTGATGGCATTCAGCCTCCAGATCAGGTGGCGAAGGAATGGATCCAGCTCATCAGCTCGTCCAGAGAACACCGTTCCACTGTTCCCTCGCTGGTAGGGCTTTATAGTCCTGATGCTTGTTGACTTCAGGCTAATATGCAGCTCCTCCAGAGCACCATGTTATGATTTCGCCTGGAGGTTATATTTGGTGTACAATTAAGTTTAAAAGCATGTATTTTATTGTAATTAATTGATAATTCCACCAGTGTCCTGCTCTTTTGTCGTTTATTGTTAAATGGTGCATAGTATTCAACAAAAAATAACTTAAAAATGACATGTGAAAATGGTGAGTGGGGAATTTATTGGGCGCTGCATTCATTATGATCTGATTATGATATGATTTGATATTCATTATGATTACGATCATCAGGAAAAAGCATGTGATGGATTTGACCTGTTGGCGATAATATTTTATTCAAAAACACGTGAGTTTTGGTTTAGACCAAATATATAAGGTGTATATAAAGGTGGCGATCGCTGTGTTAGCAACTATGAGCTGTTGTTGTTATTCTTTAATAATGATACCACTTTAGAATAAGACTACACTTATAAAAGTTTATTAATGGTGTAAAATCTGTTTACTACATGGTTATTAAATAGATTGTAAACACCTTAATTTTAACAGAGAGAGTAACTGCAGCAGTGACTTTTTGTTTTGACGGATACTGAGAATGTCAAAGTAAAGAATACACTGAATTTAATAATTTTACATGTTAAAGTTCATCACATTATAAAGACATTTAAAGTCACCACATAAAATACATCATATCTGTGGTTTATTGAGGAAACTTGGTTAAACTGATTAACAAATCTGTGCTGGAGCTAACGGGGTTAGCGTCGACTGATGGAGGAGATAAATTAAGGTCATTATTTGGTGAGATCTGAGGTGTAACAGTGCGGATGGATGTGAGATCACTATTTGGCAAATGAGATCATCAGGTAGTGTCGAAGTCACACACCTCCAGGGGCCTGGAGGTTGTGGGTTTGATTCCCACTCCGGGTGACTGTCTATGTTGAGTGTGGTGTGTTCTCTCTGCGTCTGCGTGGGTTTCCTCCGGGTGACTGTCTGTGAGGAGTGTGGTGTGTTCTCCCTGTGTCTGCGTGGGTTTCCTCCGGGTGACTGTCTGTGAGGAGTGTGGTGTGTTCTCTCTGCGTCTGCGTGGGTTTCCTCCGGGTGACTTGTCTGTGAGGAGTGTGGTGTGTTCTCTCTGCGTCTGCGTGGGTTTCCTCCGGGTGACTGTCTGTGAGGAGTTTGATGTGTTCTCCTTGTGTCTGCGTGGGTTTCCTCCGGGTGACTGTCTGTGAGGAGTTTGATGTGTTCTCCCCGTGTCTGCGTGGGTTTCCTCCGGGTGACTTGTCTGTGAGGAGTGTGGTGTGTTCTCTCTGCGTCTGCGTGGGTTTCCTCCGGGTGACTGTCTGTGAGGAGTTTGATGTGTTCTCCTTGTGTCTGTGTGGGTTTCCTCCGGATGACTGTCTGTGAGGAGTGTGGTGTGTTCTCCCCGCATCTGCGTGGGTTTCCTCCGGGTGACTGTCTGTGAAGAGTGTGGTGTGTTCTCCCCGCGTCTGCATGGGTTTCCTCCGGGTGACTGTCTGTGAGGAGTGTGGTGTGTTCTCCCCGCGTCTGCGTGGGTTTCCTCTGGGTGACTGTCTGTGAAGAGTGTGGTGTGTTCTCCCTGTGTCTGTGTGGGTTTCCTCCGGGTGCTTCGGTTTCCTCCCACAGTCCAAAAACACACGTTGGTAGGTGGATTGGCGACTCAAAAGTGTCCATAGGTGTGAGTGTGTGTTGCCCTGTGAAGGACTGGCGCCCCCTCCAGGGTGTATTCCCGCCTTGCGCCCAATGACTCCAGGTAGGCTCTGGACCCACCGCGACCCTGAACTGGATAAGGGTTACAGATAATGAATGAATGAATGATCACGGTTCCCTTTTCTATCTATGTGTTACAACTGATTATTAATCACTTTAAGGTGTTTACAACTTGATTAATAAGCATTAATAAACAGATTGTAAAACCTTTGAGTGTTGTCTTATTCTAAAGTGGTGCCAGTATTAAAGCAGTTGTTTTAAAACTTTGCCATAATTACCATGAAGTGGCAAAGAAGCAGGACAATGTTTGATATTTGAATTAAAGATTTACCTCACAACATCTTTGCAACATCTTTACACACCGAACAAACGCTGTAGGTCTTAATTCTTTTAAAAACCCGTGGTCCTTATGACGCTAAGACGTCTGACTTTGGATCTTAGCGCGCTCTTCTCCAGTTCTGCTGCAGCTGTCTTCGCTGAACTTCAGTCGGAGGCACTCGTCCAGCTCAAATGGACACCAGCTTGGAAAGAGGAAGTGCAGAGTCACCGAGTGTGAAATTGCATGAGGGCGAAGCCAGATTTGCTTACACCCTCAGCAGAGTGTTGACATTTGAGGGGCTTTGATTTGGGATTTTTCAAAACCGCGCTGGCGAGGGAACGACCCGTTTTCCAAAACAGCCGTGGTTCATGGGAGAGGGAACTGTAGGTAAATAAGCATGCCAGCAGATGCTTTGGTTTGGTGGTGCTGCTTTGCGTTCCTTTGTTTCCCATTGTGCTCCGTGTGTTCTCGCATTATCTGTTGTGTACCGTGCCGTACACAAGCTTAATCTCTGGGAAAGACGGAGCACAACTGTTTGACGGTGTTTGTGACACACAAACCCACTCCAGCAGACAGGCATGAGTGCTCTTGCAAGCAGACATGAAAACACACACACACAGCCAGCTGTCGAGAGGGTCCGCCAATCAAAGTTAAACTACACGTCACTTCCAAGCAGAGGAAGTCAAATTAGCGGTATTTTTAAAATGAAGCCGAAGCATATTTATTTACTTTATTGCTCATGTAGTGTTTTATCATTTATCCTCATTGTTGATATTTAATTTGATGTTTGTTTTCAACTATTTCTTGGTTACATTATATTTATTTTATTTCATGTTGTTAGTTTCTTATTTTTAATTGTTTACTGTCATTTATTTTATGTAATTTTCTAGAATATCATTTCACTTTTTTTCTATTTCATTTTATTCATTCATTCATTCATTGTCTGTAACCCTTATCCAGTTCAGTGTCATGGTGGGTCCGAAGCCACCCTGGAGAACGGATTCACAGGGCGACACACATTCACACATTCACTCACACACTCACACCTACGGACACTTTTGAGTCTCCACTCCACCTACCAACGTGTGTTTTTGGAGTGTGGGAGGAAAACGGAGCACCCGGAGGAAACCCACGCAGACACAGGGAAAACATACCACACTCCTCACAGACAGTCACCAGGAGGAAACCCACACAGACACAGGGAGAACACACCACAGTCCTCATGGACAGTCACCCGGAGGAAACCCACACAGACACAGGGAAAACACACCACACTCCTCACAGACAGTCACCTGGAGGAAACCCACGCAGACACAGGGAGAACACACCACACTCCTCACAGACAGTCACCCGGAGGAAACCCACGCAGACACAGAGAGAACACACCACACTCCTTACAGACAGTCACCCGGAGGAAACCCACACAGACACAGGGAGAACACACCACACTCCTTACAGACAGTCACCCGGAGGAAACCCATGCGGACACAGGGAGAACACACCACACTCCTCACAGACAGTCACCCGGAGGAAACCCACGCAGACACAGGGAGAACACACCACACTCCTCACAGACAGTCACCCGGAGGAAACCCACGCAGATGCAGAGAGAACACACCACACTCCTCACAGACAGTCACCCGGAGGAAACCCACACAGACGCAGAGAGAACACACCACACTCCTCACAGACAGTCACCCGGAGGAAACCCATGCAGACGCGGGGAGAACACACCACACTCTTCACAGACAGTCACCCGGAGGAAACCCACGCAGATGCGGGGAGAACACACCACACTCCTCACAGACAGTCATCCGGAGGAAACCCACACAGACACAGGGAGAACACACCACACTCCTCACAGACAGTCACCCGGAGGAAACCCACACAGACACCAGGAGAACACATCAAACTCCTCACAGACAGTCACCCGGAGGAAACCCACACAGACACAGGGAGAACACACCACGCTCCTCACAGACAGTCACCCGGAGGAAACCCACACAGACACCAGGAGAACACATCAAACTCCTCACAGACAGTCACACGGAGGAAACCCACACAGACACAGAGAGAACACACCACACTCCTCACAGACAGTCACCCGGAGGAAACCCACACAGACACAGGGAGAACACACCACACTCCTCACAGACAGTCACCCAGAGGAAACCCACACAGACAACGGGGAGAACACACCACACTCCTCACAGACAGTCACCCGGAGGAAACCCACGCAGACACAGAGAGAACACACCACACTCCTTACAGACAGTCACCCGGAGGAAACCCACACAGACACAGGGAGAACACACCACACTCCTTACAGACAGTCACCCGGAGGAAACCCATGCGGACACAGGGAGAACACACCACACTCCTCACAGACAGTCACCCGGAGGAAACCCACGCAGACACAGGGAGAACACACCACACTCCTCACAGACAGTCACCCGGAGGAAACCCACGCAGATGCAGAGAGAACACACCACACTCCTCACAGACAGTCACCCGGAGGAAACCCACACAGACGCAGAGAGAACACACCACACTCCTCACAGACAGTCACCCGGAGGAAACCCATGCAGACGCGGGGAGAACACACCACACTCTTCACAGACAGTCACCCGGAGGAAACCCACGCAGATGCGGGGAGAACACACCACACTCCTCACAGACAGTCATCCGGAGGAAACCCACACAGACACAGGGAGAACACACCACACTCCTCACAGACAGTCACCCGGAGGAAACCCACACAGACACCAGGAGAACACATCAAACTCCTCACAGACAGTCACCCGGAGGAAACCCACACAGACACAGGGAGAACACACCACGCTCCTCACAGACAGTCACACGGAGGAAACCCACACAGACACAGAGAGAACACACCACACTCCTCACAGACAGTCACCCGGAGGAAACCCACACAGACAACGGGGAGAACACACCACACTCCTCACAGACAGTCACCCGGAGGACACCCACGCAGACATTTTTACTGCTGTTACAAATCGATTGAGCATTAGGCTACACTTTTGTCCATCGCTTACGGAGAACTATGAATTACAGGTTCATTTGTTGAAAAAATGCCATAGTCATTAATATGTATCGACTGATTCATGGCTTCATTGACAATATTGATTATGAGTTACTCATCCAACGTTTTTCCTGAAGTGAAATCTATTAACAGGGTACCAGCTTCTACTCTCTTAAGAATGCTTTATAACAATAATATAATAAGGTGTTAGAAGATTTCTCTGAGGATTTGATGGCAGCCAGGAGAACATCTGTGAGGTCAGGTTGTTGGGTGATTAGTTCAGATCACACACACACACACACTTTAAAATGAGCGTAATACATGTTAATGGAGTGGAGAGTTCCTTTTGGGCCATTTGTTATGAAATATTGACAAAATGAAATGTGAAAAATATAGAGTCACATGATGCATTATTGCTGCAAAATGAAGCAGTGTAAAGTCCCTAGGTCCAACTAGTGGCAGCCCACATCATCTTTGGATGGTAAAAAAATATAAATAAATAAAAAAAACGAGGTCCAAAAGCTTCTTCACCTCTCCAGATACCTACTAAGCTGTAAAGCTCCGGAGTGGCCCGAGCTGAGAGGCAGCAGTGTACCAGAGCGAGAGAAGAGGAGAGACCCGCCACTGCTTTAAGGCGGCCTGTCAAGATAATGAAAACAAATGGCACCCTGGTCTCAGGAGGCTCGGCCATGGAGGAGGACTTCATTTGTGAGGCATCTTTGCCAGAAAACCCTCCACTATTCCCACAATGAGGACGACTGTGTGTGGGGGGACAGGGACAGAGAGAGAGAGAGAGACAGAGAGAGAGAGAGAGAGAGAGAGAGAGAGAGAGGGGGGAGAGAGTGAAGGGAAGAAGAGAGGAAGAAAAATGAGAGCAGTCATTGTAATAATTGTTCAGGGTCAATTATTCCCACGTAGCAGCTATCGCGCTGACGCATGTTAGCTGACTGTCACACACTCGCTGAGCCGGGTGTGAGCGGAGATACTGCAGTTCATCAGAGAGGTCACTCAGTGCAAACCCAGCCTCTACGCCTCTCCGACTTCACCAAGCAGACTCTGAGAATCAGCTCCTTTCTAAACAGCTTAAACCTTTAGGAAAAAAAATGCAAGTTAGGGGAGACATCGACTCTGGCATTAACTAGTGAGTCTGTGGGGTCTGGAGTGAGTAGGGGTGAGTAGTGAATATTAAGCTCATACCAAGGTCATTAACTTTTTAAAAAGAGATTTCTGAGTGCACTAATAACGTACAGAAATGAATACACTGCTGTTATAAACTGGAGAAATGTCCCACTATAGACAATCAATAGTCATTCATTCATTCATCGCCTGTAACTACTTCATCCTGATCAGGGACCCAGGTGGGAAGCATTGGGGGCAAGACAGGAACAAACCATATACAGAGCACCACTACATTAAACAGCACCTCACATTCACACCCGTGGACAGTTTCACACACTCACCCAGTCACTCACACACACTCACACCTGTGGACTGTTTCACCCACTCATCCAGTCACTCACACACTCACACCTGTGGACAGTTTCACACACTCACCCAGTCACTCACACACTCACATCGGTGGACAGTTTCACACACTCACCCAGTCACTCACACACTCACACCTGTGGACTGTTTCACCCACTCATCCAGTCACTCACACACTCACACCCGTGGACAGTTTCACACACTCACCCAGTCACTCACACACACTCACACCTGTGGACTGTTTCACCCACTCATCCAGTCACTCACACACTCACACTTGTGGACAGTGTCACACAATCACCCAGTCACTCACACACTCACACCTGTGGACAGTTTCACACACTCACCCAGTCACTCACACACACTCACACCTGTGGACAGTTTCACACACTCACCCAGTCACTCACACACTCACACCTGTGGACAGTTTCACACACTCACCCAGTCACTCACACACTCACACCTGTGGACAGTTCCACACACTCACCCAGTCACTCACACACACTCACACCTGTGGACAGTTTCACACACTCACCCAGTCACTCACACACTCACACCTGTGGACAGTTTCACACACTCACCCAGTCACTCACACACTCACACCTGTGGACAGTTCCACACACTCACCCAGTCACTCACACACTCACACCTGTGGACAGTTTCACACACTCACCCAGTCACTCACACACTCACATCGGTGGACAGTTTCACACACTCACCCAGTCACTCACACACTCACACCTGTGGACTGTTTCACCCACTCATCCAGTCACTCACACACTCACACCCGTGGACAGTTTCACACACTCACCCAGTCACTCACACACACTCACACCTGTGGACTGTTTCACCCACTCATCCAGTCACTCACACACTCACACCTGTGGACAGTTTCACACACTCACCCAGTCACTCACACACTCACATCGGTGGACAGTTTCACACACTCACCCAGTCACTCACACACTCACACCTGTGGACTGTTTCACCCACTCATCCAGTCACTCACACACTCACACCCGTGGACAGTTTCACACACTCACCCAGTCACTCACACACACTCACACCTGTGGACTGTTTCACCCACTCATCCAGTCACTCACACACTCACACTTGTGGACAGTGTCACACAATCACCCAGTCACTCACACACTCACACCTGTGGACAGTTTCACACACTCACCCAGTCACTCACACACACTCACACCTGTGGACAGTTTCACACACTCACCCAGTCACTCACACACTCACA
This sequence comes from Hoplias malabaricus, assembly GCF_029633855.1. NCBI lineage: Eukaryota > Metazoa > Chordata > Actinopteri > Characiformes > Erythrinidae > Hoplias > Hoplias malabaricus. Next base: position 25,352,423 of record NC_089819.1, read on the forward strand.
CCTGTGGACAGTTTCACACACTCACCCAGTCACTCACACACTCACACCTGTGGACAGTTCCACACACTCACCCAGTCACTCACACACACTCACACCTGTGGACAGTTTCACACACTCACCCAGTCACTCACACACTCACACCTGTGGACAGTTTCACACACTCACCCAGTCACTCACACACTCACACCTGTGGACAGTTCCACACACTCACCCAGTCACTCACACACTCACACCTGTGGACAGTTTCACACACTCACCCAGTCACTCACACTGACAACTGAAGTCATATTTAATTACACTAATAGTTACAATACAATACATTTCAACAAAATCAGTTTTCACCTGGAATTGGACAAATGATAAATATATACTCTAAATAACATCAATGCTTTTGAAAACTGTGTATATTACAATTAAGAGCTGTGTTGTAGTTGACTTTACTGCTTTTCTCCACAGCGCCACAATATCATCGACCCTCCTCCACTCACCTCAACCTGGAAGCTCATTGGTTCTTTTTGCTGAAGGGCGGGACTTTATCTGTAAACAGACTCCATGTTTATTATGAGAACTCCTGTTCATATTTCACTGATCTGTCTCCTTACTTATGAGTTTACCGCACACAACTTTGACGTCCTGAACGTGCCCCAAACGAGCTTTTATCTCGTCCCTTGGGCTGTTTTTAATGGAACAGAACTGGAGCCCTGCCCTGTGTGTGTGTGTGTGTGTGTGTGTGTGTGTGTGTGTGTGTGTGTGTGTGTGTGTGTGTGTCACTCGGGTCCCAGTGCTTATTATAATGGACAGATGTGATTGGCTGAGGAGTGTCACGTGTGAGATATACAACACATGTCATTGGTCTGTGAGTTTCCTGGACCGCTAAACCTGTACCGTAATGGCTAGAAAAGCTACACCAGTTAAAATAATCACTCCATTCAAAACAAAACAGTTCTCAATAGTTGATTAGTTCTAGGTCCAGGTGCGAATAGACAGCGTCTGTTAGAGACCCCTGGTGTAAATAATACACATCTTCACTCCCTGTAAGTGTTGTGGGAAATGTCTGGGCGTCTGATGTTAACTTTAAATATGAGGCTCTTCAACACACTCCCATCCCATGTGCTCAGAAAAATAGCATCATTACAGCGTTGTGTGAGGCTCAGGAAGAAAACCCAACCACCTAAAGAGTAAAGTGAGTCCCAGTTTTATCCCCCACCCATCTCCAATTGCCCTATCTTCAATTTCTCCCCCTCTTTCTGCTGTTCTTTATCTTCTCGTCTCAGATTTTCCTTCTGTTCTGCTGCTTTTGTATGAAAGCAATTGAACTGTTATGCCGCCACCGCAAACCAAGAAGACAAACCTTTCATAGCAACCGCTTCTCTCTCTCTCTCTCTCTCTCTCTCTCTCTCTCTCTCTCTCTCTCTCTCTTGCTTTGCTCCTATTCTTCAGCTCTTCCCCCCTCCCTCTCTCCCTCCACCACCACCTCTGCCATTCTTGCAACTAACAGCTTCCTTTTTCCTTTCTTATCTCCTCACTCTCTCACTCTCTCTCTCTCTCTCTCTCTCTCTCTCTCTCTCTCTCTCTCTCTCTCTCTCTCTCTCTCTCTCCTATTCTGACTTTAACTTCATATTTCAAGTGTGCCGGCGTCCTGCCTCCTCCTCCCCTCTTTCTCCTCTTCTCTCTCTCCGTCTGTATTCGCATCACGTGCCCACCAAAGGTTACACGGCCCACTTTCTTATCAGCGGTGGGCATTCTGGGATATCGGCCCTCTCAGGCCTGTCTTCTTCACAGCTATCTCTAATGCCCTACGCCGCCACCCCCCCGCCACCCCCAAACACACACACACACACACAGCTCTCTCTCCTCTCACGCAGACACACACACACACATCTCTCTTTCTCTCTCCACCCCATATACACAAACATTTACGACACACATATTTCCTTTATTCTCTCCCTCTCTCTCTCTATCTATCTATCTATCTATCTATCTATCTACATCCTTCCCTTCCCTATTCTCCCGTTTGTCGTCTTTGTTGTTGTTGTGTTTCTATTTTCTTTCTCCTACTCTTTTATTCTCTCCATTTCTTCTCCTATGCTCTCTCTCTCTTTCTCTCTCTCACTCAAACCCTACCCCCCCAACCCTCTCCCTCGCTCACCCCCTCATCCCTCCGCCCCTCCTCAATTCACTGGCATGCTGCTGTTGACTGCTGGAAGGATGACCTCTGCTGACCTTGTTCTTTCTTTCTCCCTCCTCTCTCCCTTTTTTTCCTAACCATCCCCCCTCCCTCCCTCCACCAGCCCTCCTTCCAGCGTCCGCAGAATCTTTTACAGAATGAAAATGAAAGAATGAGAGGATGACAGAGAGAACAGTGAAAGGAGAAAGATAGGGGATGGGGATGGAGGAGGATTGGGGGGGGGTTAAAGGGAGCTAGAAAAACCCTGAGGGACTTGATAAGATTGGGGCAGAGTGTAAGAAAAGTGCCACCCCCCTTCACACTCTCTCTCTCGCTCTCTCTCTCTCTCTCTCTCTCTCTCTCTCTCTCTCTCTCTCTCTCTCTCTCTCTCTCTCTTTAACTCAGGCTCTCTTTCTCTCTCTGGTCTGTACTGGACAGGGGATCGATTTCCTAACCCCCATATCTCTGCAGCGTCTGTAGTCCCCCCGAATGGCTCGTCACTGTGTGTGTGTCTGAGTGTTTGTAGAGTGAAGGTGTGTGTGTGTGTGTGTGTGTGTGTGTGTATGTGTCCGTGGAGGGCCCATGTGGAATGTTTGACAGCAGTGTCATGTACAAATTCATCTTGGATCAAGCTGGCCCTGCTCTAATGGGCACGTGCACTCAAGGTCTTAGCGGTCACCACTCAACACGGGCGAGGGGAAAGAGAGATGGAGAGAAGGAGAGAAGGAGAGACAGAGAGGAGGAGAAGGAGAGATGGAGGAGAGGAAAACACTTCAGTACAACAGCAGAGGGTACCCCTAAAGAAAACGACGGATGAGATGTGAACACCGGGGCTGTCTCTGCTGTTTGTCGTCCCACTTCAGATCCTGAGATCAAAGCAAAACATCATAGTGTGGATCTGACGACAGCGGAACAGATCAGTGATCGGCAGATGACCAGTGTCTCAATCACAACTTATTTTCCTTGCAACCTTTGAGTAACAGAACAGAGTATTATTTTTACCCTTTGTTTGTGTATTGTTTAATTGTAATTCAGAATGGAATCATTCTCCTGCTCTAATCACGTCACGGTGACCCAGTCACTCACACACTCACCCAGTAACTCACACACTCACCCAGTCACATACACACTCACCCAGTCACTCACACACTCACCCAGTCACTCACACACTTACCCAGTCACTCACACACTCACCCAGTCACACACACACTCACCCAGTCACTCACACACTCACCCAGTCACACACACACAATCACCCAGTCACTCACACACTCACCCAGTCACACATACACTCACCCAGTCACTCACACACTCACCCAGTCACTCACACACTTACCCAGTCACTCACACACTCACCCAGTCACTCACACACTCACCCAGTCACTCACACACTCAACCAGTCACTCACACACTTACCCAGTCACTCACAGACTCACCCAGTCACACACACTCACCCAGTCACTCACACACTCACCCAGTTACACACACACTCACCCAGTCACTCACACACTCACCCAGTCACACACACACTCACCCAGTCACTCACACACTCACCCAGTCACACACACACACTCACCCAGTCACTCACACACTCACCCAGTCACTCACACACTCACACCTGTGGACAGTGTCACACACTCACCCAGTCACTCACACACTCACCCAGTCACTCACACACTCACCCAGTCACTCACACACTCACCCAGTCACTCACACACTCACCCAGTCACACACACACTCACACCTGTGGACAGTTTCACACACTCACCCAGTCACTCACACACTCACACCTGTGGACAGTTTCACACACTCACCCAGTCACTCACACACTCACCCAGTCACTCACACACACTCACACCTGTGTGACTGTGTGTCGTATTAAAAATCACAATTCTCATTTTATTCAACAAAAAATAACCTAAAAGCAATGTGAAAAGTGAAGAGTTTATTGGGCGCGGCATTCGTTCTGAGCTCCATCAGAAAAAAGCTGCAGAAGACTGGGGTGAATTTGTTCTGTTCTTGGGGACAATACTGTGTCCAAAAATACATATAAAGTCGGGTTTAGACGATTTAAAGATGGGATTCCTATGTTAGCGATAATGAACGTAGCGTATAAATACTTATATGTTTTATAATGAAAATGAATTGTAATTTTTAATTCTCATATACAGTTATACAGCACTGTGCAGACGTCTTAGGCTACTAAGATAATGATATATATTTAAACTAATGCCTCTCAGAGAGTGTGGGGCTGGTTTAAAGTTATATATAATCACAGTAAATACGAACTAATAATAATATAAAACACATATATATATTGTTCTCTATAAAGTAGTACGTGAGAGTGAGTTTAAAGAACAATGTTTTGTTCAGATTCTCCTTGATTTGTTAAATTTGTTAAATCCACAGCACACATTATTTAAAATAATTATTTATTCACCGCTAAAACTACACAGTAAATTCACCAGTGTTAAATAAACACTATTAGTGTTAACTTAACACTGAGAGTGTTAAATTATTAAACTAACCGCGTTAATTTGACACTAATAGTGTTGATTTAACACTGGTGAATTTACTGTGGTGTTCTCCCTGTGTCTGCATGGGTTTCCTCCGGGTGACTGTCTGTGAGGAGTGTGGTGTGTTCTCCCTGTGTCTGTGTGGGTTTCCTCCGGGTGACTGTCTGTGAGGAGTGTGGTGTGTTCTCCCTGTGTCTGTGTGGGTTTCCTCCATGTGACTGTCTGTGAGAAGTGTGGTGTGTTCTCCCTGTGTCTGTGTGGGTTTCCTCCGTGTGACTGTCTGTGAGGAGTGTGGTGTGTTCTCCCTGTGTCTGCGTGGGTTTCCTCCGGGTGACTGTCTGTGAGGAGTGTGGTGTGTTCTCCCTGTGTCTGCGTGGGTTTCCTCCGGGTGACTGTCTGTGAGGAGTGTGGTGTGTTCTCCCTGTGTCTGGGTGGGTTTCCTCCGGGTGACTGTCTGTGAGGAGTGTGGTGTGTTCTCCCTGTGTCTGTGTGGGTTTCCTCCGGGTGACTGTCTGTGAGAAGTGTGGTGTGTTGTCCCTGTGTCTGTGTGGGTTTCCTCTGGGTGACTGTCTGTGAGGAGTGTGGTGTGTTCTCCCTGTGTCTGTGTGGGTTTCCTCCGGGTGACTGTCTGTGAGGAGTGTGGTGTTTTCTCTCTGTGTCGAAGTGGGTTTCCTCCGGGTGACTGTCTGTGAGGAGTGTGGTGTGTTCTCCCTGTGTCTGCGTGGGTTTCCTCCGGGTGACTGTCTGTGAGGAGTGTGGTGTGTTCTCCCTGTGTCTGTGTGGGTTTCCTCCGGGTGACTGTCTGTGAGGAGTGTGGTGTGTTCTCCCTGTGTCTGTGTGGGTTTCCTCCGGGTGACTGTCTGTGAGGAGTGTGGTGTGTTCTCCCTGTGTCTGTGTGGGTTTCCTCCGGGTGACTGTCTGTGAGGAGTGTGGTGTGTTCTCCCTGTGTCTGTGTGGGTTTCCTCCGGGTGACTGTCTGTGAGGAGTGTGGTGTGTTCTCCCTGTGTCTGTGTGGGTTTCCTCCGGGTGACTGTCTGTGAAGAGTGTGGTGTTTTCTCTCTGTGTCCGAGTGGGTTTCCTCTGGGTGACTGTCTGTGAGGAGTGTGGTGTGTTCTCCCTGTGTCTGCGTGGGTTTCCTCCGGGTGACTGTCTGTGAGGAGTGTGGTGTGTTCTCCCTGTGTCTGCGTGAGTTTCCTCCGGGTGACTGTCTGTGAGGAGTGTGGTGTGTTCTCCCTGTGTCTGTGTGGGTTTCCTCCGTGTGACTGTCTGTGAGAAGTGTGGTGTGTTGTCCCTGTGTCTGTGTGGGTTTCCTCCGGGTGACTGTCTGTGAGGAGTGTGGTGTGTTCTCCCTGTGTCTGCGTGGGTTTCCTCCGGGTGACTGTCTGTGAGGAGTGTGGTGTGTTCTCCCTGTGTCTGCGTGAGTTTCCTCCGGGTGACTGTCTGTGAGGAGTGTGGTGTGTTCTCCCTGTGTCTGTGTGGGTTTCCTCCGGGTGACTGTCTGTGAGAAGTGTGGTGTGTTGTCCCTGTGTCTGTGTGGGTTTCCTCTGGGTGACTGTCTGTGAGGAGTGTGGTGTGTTCTCCCTGTGTCTGCGTGAGTTTCCTCCGGGTGACTGTCTGTGAGGAGTGTGGTGTGTTCTCCCTGTGTCTGTGTGGGTTTCCTCCGGGTGACTGTCTGTGAGGAGTGTGGTGTTTTCTCTCTGTGTCGAAGTGGGTTTCCTCCGGGTGACTGTCTGTGAGGAGTGTGGTGTGTTCTCCCTGTGTCTGCGTGGGTTTCCTCCGGGTGACTGTCTGTGAGGAGTGTGGTGTGTTCTCCCTGTGTCTGTGTGTGGACTCACCACAACCCTGAACTGGATAAGGGTTACAGACAATGAATGAATTAATGAATAAATTAGTAGACACTGGATGATAACCTCAAATAATACAGACTCCACGAGGAGAGATTTTGACAAAATCTGGCGGAGCATGTAGACGACCTGAGAGCGTTTGTGCTGTTGTTACAGATGTATGTTTTTCTCTAAAAATCAAACATGAATCGACTTTTGGCGATAAGAAGACGTAGAACACTACACTGTACACTCTTCGTGGGTGTCGCCATCGCTCCTCGCTCCTGTAGCTAGACGTCCTCATTGTTTGTTCTGAAAAACCTACTATTCTTTGGTTCCTGCTACAAACAAACTTTTCAGGTTCCGGAACGGTTCAGAATTATGTTTGTGACCCATAAATGAGCCCATTCAACGTTGATGGGAAAGCACTACATGTGACCTTTACATTGAAATACACGTTAAAAACTTCATCCACTAGAGGGCGCATGGCAGATTTGAACGTTTCTAATGACAACACAAAGGAAGCGGTGGTCTGAGGCCTTTAAAACCATCACAAATCGTGAACAGAGAATTCGTTTTTAATAATATCACCCCTGAGGGAAACTGACCACAAACGTCAGCGTTAGAAACATCTGCTGGTTTTGTTTTTTAGCTGGTGTTTAGTTCTCTGTTGTGAGTGTGTGGTGGATTCATCTCACTAACTTTCCTGTGGCTGAATACCATCAGATCCTCACAGCAATGTTGCAACATCTAATCTAAAGTCTTCCCAGAAGAACAGAAGCCGTCACTGCTGGAGAGAAACAAACCACTGAGTATTTCTCAGGAAAAAAATACATGTTGGATGTGATGTCTGCAAACTTTGGGCCCTGTACAGCTCTCTGTTTGTGTGTGTGTGTGTGTGTGTGTGTGTGCTTCAAAATGCCCCTGCAATCTCATGTCCTCACACTGGAGCATGTCCCATTGCGCGAGGTTATCATAAAGCACAGATGAGGCCGATAAGCAGCAGATAGCGCGGCCTTGATCTGTCATCCCTGAAATTAGCTTATCCCACTTCACAAACCGCAATTCCCAGGATTCTGAGCACTGATGGACACCGCGTGCTGGGATAAGCCCAGCCCTTCTCCGGAGCAGCTGCGTGCGTAAAGTGGTGCAACAAATAGAATTACAATCCATGACGCCATTTCTATCCGGATCACAAAGTCGTTTTGCGTATTTTTAGACGGATCACAAAAGCAGCCGGAGCGATCTGGAGAAGTGTGGGATGTAGGTGTGCTAACGCTCCGGATGGTGGGGTTTCAGCATTGAACGATGGAAGACTTAAACGAGAAGGCGTCTGTTTGCCAATATCCAATCTGCTACAATTCCTAGCAACAAGCTGGGCTTGGGTTTACTGCCAGAAACCTACAGAAGAAACAGAGAGTGGTCAAAACACCAGTTCTCTTAATTTACCTGTCAAAGATGAGCTTTATTACAGGCAAGTGTGTCCAATTCCTGGTGATATTTAAAGGCATACAAGAGCAGACTCCTATGTCTTTTAATGGGATCTACATAATCAAAACTGGGAGCTGAAATAATCTTTCAGCTGCTCCCACTAGGGGTCGCCACAGTGGATCATCGTGATCCACATAGCAGACTTGGCACGGGTTTGAAATTGGATGCCCTCCATTTCATCAAAGCTTGGGAGCAGCACTGGGCATGTGCTCCCCAGTGGCTGGGATATTTACGCACACAATAACAGCAGTTTGATTTAGCCGCCAGTGGAGGAAACCCATGCAGATACTGGGAGAACCCACCTCACCAAGGACCCCAGGATCCTACAGCTGTGTGACAGTGACATTGCCTGCAGTGACACCAAGCAAAATGACTCCATGAATCACACAGCCAATCCCCTACCAACATGTCTTTTAACTGTGTGAGGAAACCAGAGCACCCGGAGGAAACCCACGCAGACTCAGAGAGAACACACCCCTAGTCCTAACCTGAAACTGTGAATGAACCCAGGACACTGAGACACTGAAGCTGTGGCAGCGACACCACCTTCAACATCTCTGTGCTTCCTTTGTCTGATGTAGAGTGATTAATTAATTTCATATTTACATATATGTCATTAGGACTTGCTATTTTAATTATGCTACAGACGTGTGCAAATGTAGTGTTACCTTGTGTTCAGGAGTGACACGACAGAGCGGCTGGACATCATTCCTTCTTACTGAGGACTGGTGATTCCTGGTGGAGAACTTGTGTGTAGTCAGCAATGTGGAAAAGTTGAGCACAGTTTAACTTTATACAAATTAGGAGTGACATGGTGATTACTAGTGGGAGTCCATTAAGGTGGTATGTGCTTTATCTTCGCTCCTCCTTCACAGCTCTTGCCATCAGTGAAGCCATGGCAACCAGAGGTCAACTCGTGCTCAGAAACGTTGACAGGTGATAAGTGAGGATCTGTTTCGGTGAGGAGACGCAATATCGCTGCTGGTGTGAATGCAGGGTTAGGAGTCTAGCACAAGGACTCTTTTGGCAATTTTCCACTGCATGGTACCTATACTGGCCTACTAGATTTTTAGCTTTTCCACAAGGTGAATCAGGTCCTGGTTCTGGAAGCGGGTTCTTGTTTAGTGGCTGTTCTCTTGTGGTTCAGAGCGAGTCGAGTAGGGACTAAACTGTGGCGTGTAAACCTTGCAGAGTGCTGATTGTCCAGAGAGAGTCGTCACTCTACGCCACGCAACGCAGACGACCAGCACCAACTCTCCATCTGTAAAATCTCCAGCTGCAGCAGAGATCACGTTTTTTTTTATCCGACTCACGACGGCAACTCGTAAAATGACGCCGTGGTCTTTTGAAGAGGTTCAAACGCTCCTTGGTTCGGTGGCCGATGAAAGAATCCAGCGAGAGCTGGACGCTGCAACAAGGAAGGAACAAACTCTACTGATCTGTCTGAACTGATGACGGAGCTGTGTTCAGTCCCAAACAACAACAACACGCCAATACACCATGAGTAAACACCGCTTAATGTTACCGCCGCCGTTGTTGTTGTTTCCAAAGCCCCTATCAGGTATGAAACTGTGAGTAGAGTCGCATACCTCCAGTAGAGAACAGCATTATTATACCATGGTGTCCATACCTGAGCTGGGTATAAATCCCTAGTCCTTGTGTAGTTACCCACTACACGGTCCAACCAGACTGCACCTTTCACTGCAGGCTGTTTCAAATCAAAATCAGGTTCCAGCTGTTCTCCCGTGTTGGTCACTGCATGGAAATAACTCAGTACCAGTGTAAACAGTGCTATATGTTTTTTTATTAAAATCAGAATAAGACTGCACACATGACAAGGACATTTTCACACATTTAAATCAAATTAAACACCTCTGTTTATTTTTAAACAGGAACATGGTGTGGTTTAATGCTTTTAAATGATTGGTGATCACGACGTACCAGTGGAAGTCATTCATAAGCCATTGCACTGGTTTGGAAGTGGAGATCTTCTGGGCAAAGAGATTCACACTGTATTCGTCCTCTTTTAGGGTGCAATTTATTTGGTTATTTTAAACAGAGAATCACAGAGGTGTGTGTGTGTTTGTGTGCAGATCAAATGATTCCAACCCTAACCACTGCTGCCCTCAACAGGGAAACCATGGTGGTCATTAAAACAAGTTCTAAATCCAACCCTGTATTTACTAAAAAATTGTTAATGCAGAAATATATTTAATTTTATAAAATGATTATAAAGCCACAGCTTGTTCTTCTAAGAACTGCTTTATTGTTTCTCTTTAACTCTTGAAACCACCAGGGCTTACAACTCCATTCCCTCAGACAGAATTAAAGATGAGGAAATTAACTCAAATGGGCCTTGGAGCAGCTGCACATGAGCTTAAAGTTACCATGTCTGATATCACGTGGCAGAGGGATGGGCACAGAGCAGTGGAGCAGTGCTCTCCAGAGTTACAGAACTCAATCCAGTACTGTCAGTACAGTCTGATGCAGTGACACTGACGTGGTGGTGGTGTGTTAGTGTGTGTTGTGCTGGTGTAGAGTGGATCAGACACAGCAGTGCTGCTGGAGTTTTTAAACCCTGTGTCCACTCTCTGTCCACTCTGTGAGACACTCCTCCCTCGTTGGTCCACCTTGTAGATGTAGAGTCAGAGACAGTAGCTCATCTGTCGCTGCACAGTGTGTGTCGCTCGTCCTCTAGTCCTTCATCAGTGACACAGGGCGCTGTTTACTGTGGACTGTTCTCAGACACTGAGGGGTTTAAAAATACACACTACATTTGAACTCCAACACATCAGAAATCAACAACAACACCAGGACATCTCATTATCAACAAAGAACCGCAAACAGCAAATGACACAGAAAATGTGACCATTCAGGATCCTGCACAAAGGGGTTAATCACAACAGATTTGAAGATAGAAGAAGAACAATACAAAGCAATTTCAACCATGTTTTAAAGGCAGGGTATTATGAAAAATCTGTGTTTCAGAGAAAAAATGAAAACAGCTAAAATCCAGAGCTTCTGCTCTTCACTCCTTACTGCTCTGCACTCAGGGTCAGGGTGAACAGCGTGCAGCTTATTATCATTCAGGACCCGAATCCCGCAGTTCGCGGGGTAAAAACACAACTTTTATTCTAAGTATTATAACTCATGAAAGCCTCACTGCATCTGTGTCCTTCACATATCATTAGAAACCACACATCCTACCGGTTCTAAAAGTAGCGCTGTCATCACGGTGCTGTGAAGGGAGTAATCAGTTTTGTTATGAGTCACATGACGTCAACCCACGCTGTCTCCGGGCAGAAAAAACGAGTCATTCAGCAAAAACATGTTTTTTTATTTATTTTTTTTATTCCTATTATTTATTTGTAGTGTTTCAAGGTTTTTGTATGAGGTTTCACATCAAATAACGTTGGATTACATCACCAAATATAAACTAAAACGTTTAAATAACTTCATTGTGTGTATTCTAAATAAACAAGTATTATTTCATCGTATTTTAAAAAGACTATTATAATAATAATAGTTGTTACTATTACTATTACTATATGTTACTATCACAGTCCAAAAACACACGTTGGTAGGTGGATTGGCGACTCAAAAATGTCCGTAGGTGTGAGTGTGTGTGTGTGTGTCTGTGTTGCCCTGTAAAGGACTGGTGCCCTCCAGGGTGTATTCCCGCCTTGCGCCCAATGATTCCAGGTAGGCTCTGGTCCCACCGCGACCCTGAATAGGATAAGGGTTACAGATAATGAGTTGTTACTATTATAAGCAACTGAGTAAATATCCAGTACCAAAACAATTTTTATTTATTGGGATATTGTCAATATTGTCAATATAAAGTCTGGGCCTGCTGTGACTGTCAGAGCTTTATCAGTCAAACACCCCAGAGCTTAGAATATCAAGAAAAAAAAAGTCTGTCTGATGCTACACATTTATTTTGTCTCAGTAATATGCCATGTAATAAATTAGCATCAAATGCTATGTTGCTAATGCTAATGTTTTCAACTAACTGACACACCCAGACTAACAATCTGTGCACAGATATCTGAGGTGGGAGTATGTTTTGAAGACTTTCCAATGAATATGTAAAAGAATAATAAAAAAAAATAAATAAAAAACAGGTGCTTGGTAAAATTTTGGTCAGAACTTTCAGTTTCAAGAAAATATCAAATACCAGTTAGCATTTAAACCTCGTGAGGTCTTTAGAAAAGAAAACAACATATAGAATATGGCTATGACACATAATTACTGTTTAAACGCAACTGAAAGAGACACTGACAAAAAAATAAATAAAAAACAGAAAAGCCTAATCCTATATAGATACGGTACAAAGCCTTAATGCAGCATTAGTTCCTGTGTAGTAGAGTCAAACACCGCCAGCCTCAACCACACATGGCCCCTCAGTGTGGAATAGTCCTTAGCTTCTATTAACCGGGCCCGGGTTATTGACCACTGGCACAGAATAAAGATTGTCCACTCTGAGCTCAATTCACTTTCAAGGCCGGTACAGTAAATTAAAGCTATTACGGTTTTATTTACATTATTGATCAGCGATGAGTTGATTTTTAATTCCTGCACTGCAGGCCAACACAGCGTGTTTAATTTGCTTTGCTGTGCTGTGTTTGTGTGTGTGTGTGTGTGTGTGGGTTTAAGCATTGGCAGCGTGGCAGAGGAATGGCAATGGCATAGTGAGGACTTAGAGAGATTAGAAGGGGGATCAGTGTCATCGGTGCTGGAAGAGTTATGACTTGGGCTGAGTTCAAGGTAAGAAGCAGGAACACATCGCCATAACCACCTCATCTCATCCTTTAACACACAGACACACACACACACACACACACACTCAGACTGCGTGAAATAGAGGTTAACTGCAAACCCAGACTTTTTTCCTGTCCTTTTTTTTTACAGGAGGAGAGAGGGGAGGAGAGGGGGGATGAAAAGTACCTCTGGGAGTCTCTGGACAATTTTTTATATCGGATTAGAAAACAAAAATCAATATTTAATTATCTGTGAGCTTTTTGTGTCACTGCATCTTTGGGTCAGTAAGTGGTCCGGGCACCGTGCTTTGCCCCTGCTCTGTAACTGAGAGAGTCGTTAAAAAGGCTGTATCTTTTTACGGCTCTTTCATTACGCCGTCTTAAAATGGAGCATACGAGGTCAGCCTATCCGCGGGCGTGTGTGTGTGTGTGTGTGTGTGTGATCACTGCTGGCAGCAGATGAGTGTGTGTTGTACATTGTGTTGTAGATGAGTGGCTTATGTACATGTGTGTTGTGGCTCACTCGGTCGCCACATCGTCCTGTTCCCTCGTATCACTGACACCATCCGGACTCGGCTTCTGTGACCCGAAACTCATTTTCTCCAAATACCATCAAACCTCCTCAGAGAAGCAGATGCTGTCAATATCCTTTAATTGCAGAAGAAATGAGGGCCGATTAAGTGTCTACAAACATTTTGACCGTACAGTGAACGTAAAGCTGTGGTCGCTGAAGAGCCATGTCCCGTAACGTCTTTGTTGACACTCTTCAGGCTCGTCGCACTGGAGTGGAGCTACTGTACACCGCAGGCATTCACAGGGGTCTGGTTTTGTTGTAGCACAGGCAATAATTACCTGCCACTTCACATCCTTCAGCACCCAGGCTGTGGTCATTTTGTCCCAGGCTGTGGTCATTTTACAGGACCCCTTCCTGTCAAAGTAGCAGCTCTGGGAATGAACTCACCGACGGTCAGAAGATGCAGTTTTCCAACAATAAGACACACCTTCTGTGGTCAGCTTGAAGACATGTGTCTGAAAAAGATATGGCTTCTTTTCTTTTCTTCTGCTCTTCTCCAGTTGTCACAGAGAGAGAGAGAGAGAGAGAGAGAGAGAGAGAGAGAGAGAGAGAGAACCATGGGCTCCGTTCACACAGCAGGTAAAACTGGCCCAAATCCGATCTCGGTTTCGTCGTATGTGACACAAATGTGTCATTTTTGTGGCTTTGTGAACAGCACAAATTGTATTGAATCTGACTATTTTAATCAGATTTGGGCCACTTTCGTATGCGGTATTGAAGTCAGATCCATATCAGATCTGTTGCAACGCGACTGTCTGAGCGGCCAGATCGGATTCATGTGACGTTGTCACTCCGGTTAGGACGTAGAAACGGACTGAACAGCAGAACAAAAAGATCAGACTTGGGCCACTTTTTCCTGCTGTGTGAACGTAGCCATGGAGAAAGAGTGTGTCTCAGGTAACTCTGTTTGTATTAAACATTATATATAAAGAGAGAGAAATACAGAGAAATACCTGTCATGCTTTGTCTGTCTGTCCTTTGCTTTCAATCCTTGTTTTGTCCTTTGTCTTGTTCCTCATGACTCCTCGTTTGATCTCTGGCCACACCCCCATTCTGTGCAATGTGACTGTTGTTCCCAGGTGTTTCTCTATCCCCTGGATGTGTATATAAGCCCAGTTCCTTAGTCTTTGCATTGTCGATCATAGTATGTGTATCTTAGTCTTGATCTGTTACCTGCTTAGTCTTGTTTAGTGTTTATTTTCTGCCTTAGTCCTGTGTTAGTTTCTAGGTTCCCCTCTGTCTTTGTCCAATGTTTACATCTCTGTATATCTCTGTTTGGTCTTGTTTTGTCATTAAACTCCACCTTACACCTGCATCCGCCTCCTAGTCCCTTCATTCCACACCCAGGGCGTTACAAGAGCATAGTACACTATTAGATAAATAGTGTCACTGTTGTGGTATATTTCTGTACCTTTGTTCTGTTATAAGGTCTTGTCCAATAATGTATCTCTACCGTACTTTTTTTCCTGGGAGTGTAGGAAGCAAAGGGAGAGAGAGAGGGAGGTGAGTGTATGAGAGATAGTGAGAGAGAGAGAGACTGAGAAAATATGGAGAAATAAATAGAGACAGACAAAAAGGAGGCTGGGAGGAACTTGGAAAGAGAGAAAAGTAGGTGAGGCGGGGAGCTTTGCTTTGTCCTTTGAGGGGGACAAAGCAAATATGCTACTGAAAGTGTGTTGATGCTAAAAATTGGAAGCTAAAGCAGATGAGAAGCCCCCAGCAGTGAGGGGCTTGTCCTGTACAGGGTAAACCATGCTAACACTAATAGCAAGGCCACTCTGAGTGTCTGAGTGAACAGGGCATCCTGTCGACTGCACGCACTTCAGGAGGACGGGGGGTGAGGGTGAGGAGAACGGGAGGCGGGGGGGAGATAGCTGCGGCGGAGGACAGGGAGTTAAAGTGATTGAGGCTGCAGCAGGGTCAAGCGCGCTGTGGCCAGCAAACCGTTAGCCAGCCGTCTCCTGGGCCATCTGTAAAAGTGATAAACAACACTGCAGGGCATTGTGCATCAGGCTGAGGTGTGCTCTGTGTACACCCACCCATGTGATGTGTTACAGAGGGGGTCCACCCGAGAGGAACCGTGTACATGGATGGGTATTTCACTGTAATTGATATGAATATTATACTATATTATATCATATATTATATATATGAATATTATATTATATATAAGGTGATATTTTATGTAATCACGTTATAATTAATTACATTAATTCAGACCATTATAGACCCATATATTTAGTGCAGTCTATTAAAAAAACACAGTGTTCATACATTTCTATTCAGTTCTATGGTAATCTTTCAGATTAAGACTGTTCTGTTTGATGCCTATGATTACAAACATACAATTCTGCCCATGCGTAATACATAAATCTGAACACTCAATTAAATCTCAACATTAAAGACCACACACAATTTAAAACCAGTGTTTAACCCCGTTGATATGTGCATGGGGTAGTGTTTCAGACAGATTCAGACATCAGGGGTTTCTGACATCACAAACCCAATAAACCAATCCTGTCAGTGGTGTGACTGTGAGATGAGTGACAGAGAGGTGGGTGGAGATTTTAGGTGGGGGCTAATTATTAATGAACAGAGCTGTGTGTACTGAATAAAGACAACGATGTTGAGTTACAATGCATCGTCTTAGTTATTAGGGGACTTTTTTTCTGGAAATAAACTCTAAATCTCTGAACAGAGATTGTTAGGGGTTTAATGAAGGACGGGAGGTGGACTGTCGTATCCTGAGGGGCTGCCATTTCTGACGTTTCATCTCCTGTTCTTTATTAACGGAGAGATGTGTCTCTGATGCCGGGCTTGTGTTTGATGTGTAAAGATTATAGTTCGACTAAGTCTGATATTTTGAGAAAAAATCAGAATGTTTAAAGAAAAAAGAGACTATTTTGGTAAAAATAAAGCCAGGATATTTTGAATGTTGAGAATATTTCGAACATTTTGAGAAACTGTGTTTGGATTCTGAACACTAAAGAGACACCTTTCTCTCTGGTTGTTTCTTGCACAACCCTTCAACACAACAGTGTGGTCCAGATGTGCCTGAAGACAGGAGGAGTATTTCTGCATTCAGGAAACATATATGAGAGTATAACTATAAAACTGAGTGCTCAGTGTTCCTCCTTTCCACTCCAGATGGTTATGTTTGCAGCAAAATATTCTGAAATTATTCTTGAAAATTTCTGACTTTATTTTTTAAATCTATTTTTTTCAGTGCAGTTGTAAAACTGCATTGCCATCTCTCTCTCTCTCTCTCTCTCTCTCTCTCTCTCTCTCTCTCTCTTTGTCCCCATTTTCTGTTTCTACCTCTCTGTTTTTCCTCTCACTCTCTTTCTTTCTTTCTTTCTTTCTTTCTCTCTTTATTTCTTTCTTTCTTTATTTATTTGTTCTCTCTCTCTCTCTCTCTCTCTCTCTTTGTCCCCATCTTCTCTGTTTTTCCTCTCACTCTTTCTTTCTTTCTTTCTTTCTTTGTTTCTCTCTTTCTTTCTTTCTTTCTTTCTTTATTTGTTCTCTCTCTCTCTCTCTCTCTCTCTCTCTCTCTCTCTCTCTCTCTCTCTCTCTCTTTGTCCCCATCTTC
>NC_089819.1:25371842-25411842 GCF_029633855.1 Hoplias malabaricus
AAGAACAATAGAAATCTGCCACCTGAGCCGTGTGGAAAGCTGCGCTGAAATGAAACCAAACAGCAGACCTGCACTGCGAATTCCCACCGTGACTCACTTCACTCTGGCGTAGCACAGCGGCGCTGGGAACAGAACGATGGCAGGCGATTAGGGGTAACTCGATGAGGCACTAATGTTGTTTAGAGACTGAGAAAATGTCAGCCTCTGGAGGATTTTCTATTTTTTTTTAACTCGACTAAAAACATGTGCCCCTACGCTAACTGCACAGAAACCACTGTTAAACACCTCGGAGGAGTCTAAGAAAGAGGATCTCCATCCCTTCTTGTCGCCATGGTGATCTACCATGCACCAACTTTGACATAAATGATGGCATTATATATTTAAGTAATAATAATAATAGTAATTAAAATAATAATCTATATCAAAGGAGACATATTTTCCTCCTTTTTTCACAAGGGAACACGGTTCTGGGGTCTCACTGAAATGTCTAAAAAGCCCTGTTCAGAACAGCCTTTTCCTTTAAATGATAATGAGCCGCTCGCTGTTCACCCCGACCCCGAGCGCACAGCAGTGAGGAGCGAGGAGCAGAAGCTCTGGTTTTTAGCCGTTTTCACTCTGTTCTCTTTCTTCTCCGTTTTTCCTCAGTGCTCTTATTTCTCCGCGCTCGTTGTGTCTGTTTTCCTGCGTTTAACCTCGGGTTTGCGCTCTCACATAAACGTGGGTCGAGCGCTGTGATTGGACAGACTCAGGCGAGGGGGCGGGGCTATTCTAAAGTCTCTGCGCTTGACGTCAGAAGCGGAGCAGAATCAGAACGGTCCGTTTTACCCCATGTTTTCAGTCTTAGGCAGCGCACAGAAACCTGACTGGAGGGTCTTGTTTCACAGTGTGTGGGTTGGTGGCCCCCGGATCCCCACATTAATGCGCTCATGTACCGAACTACATGTATTGAAATGTCCCTTTTGAAACCGCACACTATTACGCTATTTCTAGCTTCACAAGTATTTCACGCCTTCACTCCTGCCCATGGATGGAACTAAATATACACGTCCGCTGATGATGATTAATGCTGTATATGGACATGTAAAGACACGTGCGCATTATGGAAGAAGCCCAGGCTTTAGCAGTGGTGGCAGATGCACTGACACTTAGCACTGGCTCATTATCCATCACATCACCAGTCATGAAATAGCATCTAAATTAAGGGAATATTAGTCAATCGGAGGGCTGCTAGGACCTAGCTACTCATTATCGCGGCCCGCTGAATGGCTGCCCGGCAATTGATGCTGGGATGGTGGGAGAGTAATGTGAACATAAGTGGCGGCGGTAATCTTCCTGTGGGTGGTTAAGAAGACAATGCAAGTGTCAGTTTGGAGTGGATTCGGCTTACAGTGATAGTACAGTTATTACACGGGGGTAGCTGTCTGGCCGATTTTGGCTAGTAATGACATGTAGACTATCGCACCAAAGGTAATTGTTTCTTTAATGCAGTCCACTCTAAGCCTTTTGTGCGTGTACAATTCTTTACTCCAGATTCTAGTGGGTGCAAAAGTGCTCTACCTCCAGGTGTGGTTACTGTTATATTTCCTTATGTGATTTCCTGCTTGTATGAGTGGCCACTGGAGCCAGGGGAAGAGACAATGAGTGTTGGAACAAGGAAGTCCAATAGGAATGCTCCAAAATTACTTGGAATAAAATCTTTTTATCGTGAAAGGTTTTGGGAGATATATGTTTGTAATTGGACGCTGTTTCTGTGATATTTTAAGCTTTAAATGTTTCTTGAATTTTGTATCAAATTTTAAGTCTTGTTTTTTTTGGAGTGTGTTGTAAGATTCAAATCCTTATTATGTTCATATTTACAAAATACACTTCAGTTGTTCGGGCGGCATGGTGGCGCAACAGGTTAGTGACTCTCTGTTAGGAGTGTGGTGTGTTCTCCCTGTGTCTGCGTGGGTTTCCTCTGGGTGCTCCGGTTTCCTCCCACAGTCCAAAACACACGTTGGTAGGTGGATTGGTGACTCAAAAAGTGTCCGTAGGTGTGAGTGATTGTGTGTATGTGTGTGTTGCCCTGTGAAGGACTGGCGCCCTCTCCAGGGTGTGTTCCCGCCTTGCGCCCAACGATTCCAGGAAGACTCTGGACCCACCGTGACCCTGAACTGGATAAGGGTTACAGATAATGAATGGATGGAGTTGTTCAGTTGAGTTTTTGAAAATATTTTTGTGCTTTTTAAGTTAAAAAAAAAAAAGCTTCACGTGTATTAACCTCTTGTGTTAGGGTCTTGACCGAGCCGTTTTTAGGTTTTAAATGCATAGAAGTACTCAATAATTCCGGGTAGCTTCTGTCTTTGTCTGTTTCACAAAACAAGGAAAGACAGACATGTCCAGACACGTAAGACCCAGTCAGTTTAGAGTTAGAGTTTTGTATCGTGTACATCTCCAGTTTACAGTCTGCAACAATGAACAATTAAAACCAATCCCTTCATGGATAAGGAAGAATAACACGGTCAACAAGAGGGAAGAAACAAATCGGTTGATAATTAATTGTTTTTAGGGTGATTTTATGGCTGATTTAAGGCACGGGTCAAAACCGACCCATTAACATAAGAGAAGTTAACACAGGAGGAAGGTTAAAAAACTCAGTTGAATTTTATAATGTGATTTGTGCATAACACTGTAACATTACAGTACTGCATGTCTTTTAACAGTCTCTCTCTCTCTCTCTCTCTCTCTACAAAGCCCCCTCACCCTCCCGGTTACCTCTCCCCAATTACACTTGGCTTTGCTCAATCACGGTGGACGGTGGTACCTGACAAATTAAAGAGAATAAGCGGCGAGTCTAACACCGAGGCCGGCCGCCGTCTCATCCCTAATGAAATTTGCTCAGACGTACATCAAGGGTCCACTGTCAGCATCGGCCCATTCAAACGCCGCAGCCGCACCCCCTGCTGTTTTATTATGTATTGTGCTGATGATTATTTCCATATCAAATGTGTGTCACCGCGTCTAACGCACCCCCTCTTCCAACCCCATTAAAACTGGATCCCCTTCTCCGTTCCCCTCCTAACGATGTCCGGATTAAAACTGAGACACGTCGGCGTGTGCATATCTGAATATTTATCCGGAACAGGCCCTGCTCCGGCACCGAACAGGAGACGATGATTCGAGTGATTAAAGAGCTTTCCCAAATCAGCACCGGGATCAGACACGGTGTAATTAAACACACACTTCCGCCGACTCTCCGTGAAGGGCCACCTCCTTCCCCGGCAGCCCAGGTGAGCGCTGCATCTCCTCCGACATAGAATTAAATGTGTCTCCTATATTCCAGAAATCATTAATTATTCGCACTTCTCTGGCTTTACCCCAACAGGAGAGAAGGAAGGAATAGCATTTATTACCGAACACATTCAGACGCACTCCGGCACTCCCTGGCTCCGATGGCGGAGTTTAAATGATTCAGCGCGCAGACAAATCTGTGTGTATGAACATCCATATTTCAAACGTGGCTGCAGGCTCGTTTCTCACGCTGTCTGTTTATTCGCTTTGCTTGTGTGTTTAAAGACGAAGTTACGGGAGGAAATATTAATATTTCCCTCAGCGAGGAAGTGCGAGGAAAGCAGTATGAGCAGCGACACAGATGGAGACAGAGGAGGGAGGAGAGGAGCGAGTGATGACACAAGAAAGAGGGAGAGAAGGGGAGAGTGTTTGGAACAGTCCACTGGTGTGTGTGTGTGTGTGTGAGACTGGGTGAATGACTGAGAATGTGGAACTGTCCACAGGAGTGTGTAGGTGTGTGTGTGTATGTGTGTGTGTGTGTGTGTGTGTGTGTGTGTGTGACTGGGTGAATGACTGAGAATGTGGAACTGTCCACAGGAGTGTGTGTGTGTGTGTGTGTGTCTGTGACTGGGTGAATGACTGACTATGTGGAAATGTGGAACTGTTCACAGGTGTGTGTGAGTGACTGGTTGAGTGTGTATGTGTGTGTGTGACTGGGTAAGTGTGTGTGTGACTGGGTGAGTGTGTGTGTGTGTGTGTGTGTGATTGGGTAAGTGTGTGTGTGACTGGGTGAGTCCACAGGTGTAAGTTACAGATGATGAATGAATAACTGATATTTTAAAAATGATCAGACATTTAATAATTCCAAACATTTATTTAAAAACAAATAAATTATCGAAAGTACAACTGCGTGGGATGAAAAGTAAAATCCCAATTATTTTGTTTAGCCACAGAAACATACACAAGAGAAGAAATCTACATATCAATGCACTGCCATCAAGCAGCGGTCACTTGACAACTGGTATTTAATCAGAGGATCACGTTGTGTGACAGTGCCACTCTGTGCTGGAATTAGACACGTCTCTATACGGCTCCAATTAACTGAAACTTTCAAAGACAACGGGGAAGAAGTTCCTGGTGATTATTTCCTAGACTCTGAGACGTAGTCCACTTCTCCAGATGAAAGAGTCGGTGTAAAAATGCCTCCATTCTCTATAAAGAGGCACCCAACAAAGAGAGAAGTCATATAGCTGTCAGAGTGGCTTCCATCAGATGATGGACTTGATCTGGCGCTTTATTACGATCCACACAGTGTTCGGGAAGCTGGAGCTGATGGCAGGTAGAAAAGAAAGTGTACAGAGACCCACTAGAAACAAAAATAGCAATGACTATATCTCCTTATCCTTGAGGAGTATCAGCACAGACCTCCAGTATGGTGGTTATGAGCTGTTTAAGAAGCTGGCTTTGCATTAGAGACCAGTGTAAAATCCTGCTGGAGTTTCTGAAGGTCGGCGGGGGGTCATTTTACAACAGCAGAAAACACAAATAAAAGCCTGGAGTCCAGATAACGTGAGGGTAATCAACACGACTTAAAACTGCAGTGAAATACGGCACATAAAGTGAATGAGAGAGAGAGAGAGAGAGAGAGAGAGAGAGAGAGGGAGGGAGGGAGAGAGAGGGAGAGAGAGAGATAGAGGGAGGGAGAGAGAGAGAGAGAGGGAGGGAGAGAGAGAGAGAGGAACAGAAAATTAAGAGAGAATAGTGAAAGAGGGGAAAAAGAAAAGATGGAAAGAGAGCAAAGAGACAGAAACAGAAAGAGAGAGAAGAAAATTAGAGTCAGAAAAGAGAGAGAACTGGATTACAGAAGACATGAATGAATGAATGAATGAGTGGATGGATGGATGGATGGATGGATGGATGGACGGACGGATATATAAATGCATGCATGGATGAACAGATGAATGAATGAAGAATAATGAATTGGTGGATGGGTGAATGGATGGATGAATGCAGGCATGAATGAATGAGTGGATGGATGGATGGATGGATGTATATATAAATGCATGTATGAATGAACAGATGAATGAATGACGAATAATGTATTTGTGGATGGATGGATGAATGAATTAATTGTGAATGAATGGATGGATGGGTGGGTGAATGAATGAATGAATGGATGGATGGATGGATGGATGGATGGATGGATGGATGGATCGATGTATATATAAATGCATGTATGGATGAACAGATGAATGAATGAAGAATAATGTATTTGTGGATGGATGGATGGATGAATGAATGAATTGTGAATGGATGGATGGATGGGTGGGTGAATGAATGGATGGATGGATGGATGGATGGATGGATGGATGTATATATAAATGCATGTATGGATGAACAGATGAATGAATGAAGAATAATGAATTGGTGAATGGGTGAATGGTTGGATGAATGCAGGCATGAATGAATGAATGGATGGATAGATGAATGAATTAATTGTGAATGAATGGATGGATGGGTGGGTGATTGAATGAATGGCTGGGTGGATGTATGAATGAATGAACTGACCCTGTGCCTCTGTCCGACTCCATTTTCCTCTGAACTCAGAAATACGTCAGAGGCCCAGAGCTGCGTGGAGCATCCAGCGGAAAATAAAGTGTTTCAATAACAGTGCGGTAATTTTTTCACTTTGTGAAAGCAGCTTTAGACACAATAGCAGAGCAGAAACCTGCTGGATCACCTCAGGGCTCAGATCTTCAGACCAAAGCCTCAGCCCCAGTCCCTTCTGACCCCTATTTAGCCTGTGGATGGTCCTGCTCTGCTAATTCCCTGTCCCCATAGACCCAGGGGAAATTGACTCCGCTTTGTGTTGCTGCAGGATGTGGGTGTTCAGGCTCTGGGCTGATGGCAGCTCCACTGCTGGGATGTTGACCCTGAAAGGGTTTGGACCAGCTCCTCATGTTCTGAGGATGATGTAGAGCTTCCACACTTATCTTCCTGCCATTTCTGAAAAAAGACATAAGCCGTTATATCCTATATGTCACAATATTAAAAAGCCTGGAACACGAGCTTCAGGTCACCAGGCCCAAAGCTCAGTGCCAGCTAGAGGAATGTAAAAGCTACTCCAACCTTGGCCTGGGGAGCAGCAGAACGTCTTTGAACCGATGGAGAGATCCACAGAGCTTGGGATAAAGGCTGTGCAGCCACCACTCCACCAGGAGGAGCTGTTTAAACAGTACACTCTGTCGTGGAACAAGTGAGAGGGTTACATTTAGATGGTATAGGCAAGAAGAAGCCAAGGGAAGTGAAAGCGGAGCTTGTGTTTATTCATTCATCTTCACCAACCATGTCATCCCGGGAATCCGAGTCTACTGTCAGTCCACTGCAGCACATCACTCACACACTCACGAAAGAGATTACATAAGATGAATGAATGAATTTATGAAGGTGGAGGAAGAAGACGAAACATCTGTGACCTGCTTTCGTCAAGACACCACGAGGATCAAACCCCACAGCAGCGTTTTCCCCTGTCTAAACAGCTCTGTTCAGAATGCCCTCTTTCAGCACCTGTACCTTTAAATGATAATGAGCCGCTCGCTGTTCATCCCGACCCCGAGCGCACAGCAGTGAGGAGCGAGGAGCAGAAGCTCTGGTTTTTCACTCGGTTTGTGTCTTCTCCGTTCTCGTTTTCTCCGTTTTTACTCAGTGCTCTTATTTATCCGCACTTATTTTGTCTGTTTTTCTGTGCTTAACATTGTCTATGCGCTGTTACATAAATGCAGGTTCAGTGCTGTGATTGGGCAGACTCAGACGAGGTGGCGGGGCAATTCTAATGTCTCTACACTTGACGTCAGAAGCGGAACGACTCGTTTTATCCCGTGTTTTCTGACTTCGGCAGCTCACAGAAAACTGACTTGGGCGGTCTTGTTTCACAGTGTGTGGGTTGGTGGGCTCCGGAACATATGTTCGGAACATACACCGAACATGTTATTTATTCGTATTTTAGGGCGCTGCAGGTAGTGTCGCAGTCACACAGCTCCAGGGACCTGGAGGTTGTGGGTTTGATTCCCGCACCAGGTGACTATCTGTGAGGAGTGTGGTGTGTTCTCTCTGTGTCTGCGTGGGTTTCCTCCGGGTGACTGTCTGTGAGGAGTGTGGTGTGTTCTCTCTGTGTCTGCGTGGGTTTCTCCGGGTGACTGTCTGTGAGGAGTGTGGTGTGTTCTCCCTGTATCTGTGTGGGTTTCCTCCAGGTGACTGTCAGTGAGGAGTGTGGTGTGTTCTCCCTGTGTCTGCGTGGGTTTCCTCCGGGTGACTGTCTGTGAGGAGTGTGGTGTGTTCTCTCTGTCTGCGTGGGTTTCCTCCGGGTGCTCCGGTTTCCTCCCACAGTCCAAAAACATACGTTGGTAGGTGGATTGACGACTCAAAAGTGTCCGTAGGTGTGAGTGAATGTGTGTGTGTGTGTGTGTCTGTGTTGCCCTGTGAAGGACTGGCGCCCCCTCCAGGGTGTATTCCCGCCTTGCGCCCAATGATTCCAGGTAGGCTCTGGACCCACCACGACCCTGAACTGGATAAGGGTTACAGATAATGAATGAATGAATGTTCCATTTAAAATTCATCTTTATCCAAGTGTCTTTCATTTTCAGCTGAAAAGTTTAACCCCTGGTTGCCAACAATATCATAAAACAATAACACTGCTATTGGCAAATGCAGGGATTTGACAACGCAATTAAAGATTCACACGTGAACATCCTCACGGTAAACAACGTTAAGCACATTTTCCCTATTTCTAATAGCGCGACTAAACTACTAATTATGTGTACCTGAAGAACAATGAACTTGAGAAAACAGTGTAAAATCCCCTTCGTGAGTCCTTGCTTTAATCCCTCTCATACCTCCCCCCTCCACTTACCCACCACTCCCCCCATCCCTCTTTCTCTCTCTCTCTCTCTCTCTCTCTCTCTCTCTCATTCTCTCTATGTTTAAGAGATAATGAGAGGAAGGCAGCACATCTCTCGGCAGACGGAAAGGTCAACCCGCAATCCCGTCTGGCTGCTGAGGAGGGCTGTAATTCCCTTTGCTGCGGTGGCTGGCCCTAACCGTCCTCGCAATCAGACAGGATAAAATGAACAACATTTGCATTTTTCATCCCCCCCCCCACACCCACACCACACCACCTCCCCAAAATCTTCCCTCTGTCCTTCCAGAGACAAAAGAAAACACCAGAAACCCACGAAGAAAAGAAAGGAACAGTGAGAAAGGAGCTCTTTACAGAGACAAAAAGAATGCAAATGCCGTCTGGCTCATCTGACATTCAAACTTGGAGAAGGGAGAGAAGATCGCTATCGATCATTACCTTCTAATGAATTTGCTGAGGTAGAGGGACGGCGGCTTGTTTCGACATCAGCCGGGAATATCCATGAATTAGTCCAATTACAAGATATTTGTGTGGAGCCTGTAGTTCACGGTGGCTCGGTGGTTTAATCTATCTCACGCCTGATCACTTCACAGGGCTTTTTATCAGTCTCTGTGCCACCGTATAAAGAACAGGGCATCGGCTCTTTCTGTTACATTCGGGTGTGATTATACTTCTGTAACCCCATTGTTCCTGTTATGATTCAATTGCATATACATTGATATGTTCGTTCAAAGAGGATGGAAGAAGTGCACTGGACGATACAATAACCTCCAAGGCACATGGGGGCGTGCCTGTGGATCACAAAATGGCAATTATGGACATCCAGGGCGGTAAACCACTCAGGCAGGAGCACCGACCTACTACCAGGAGTCCTTAGTCAGGACTTCACATTTACCCCTGCTATATGATTTAAACTACATTTATGGCGTCCATGTTGTGACTGTATCCATCACAGGTTCGAGATATATGGATAAACACACACACACACACACACTGCAGCATGAGACCACCCAGTCAGATTTCTGTGGACTGCCTAAGTTCGAAAACATGGGATAAAACAAGTTGTTCTGATTCTGATTTTTATATAGAGTGCAGAGACTTTTGAATAGTCCCGCACCCTCATCTGAGTCTGTCCAATCACGGCGCTGGAATAAGAGAAATAAGAGAAATGAGAGCATTGTGTAAAAACAGAGAAGATACTTAAAACCAGAGCTCCTCACTGCTGTGCGCTCGGGGTCGGGGTGAACAGCGAGCGGCTCATTATCATTTAAAGGAACAGGCGCTGAAAGCGGGCGTTCTGAACAGGGCTGTTTACACAGGGGGAGAAATCCAGCAGCCAACACATAAAACATGAAAAGCAGACCCACTTTATACAGTTTAGTAGCTCATAAATGCATAAAACATGTGTAAAGTTATGTATAATACAACACGTACAGTATATATTTTACAGGGGGTTTTCGGATTGTGGGGGCACTGTGCCTCTAAGCCCCACAATGTGGAAAGGATAACTTTACTCTGGGTAAGATCTACACATGCCATAGCTGTAAACGAGCCGGTGGACCAGTATTGCACTGCATCAGCTGTCTGAAACAAGTGCTGCAAACACACAGCAGTGAAAGCAGCACTGTCCACAGCTGGAGGTCAGAGTGCGTAAGTGTCAGATACGAGCCCCTAGAAGTGACAAAAACCAGGTGTGAGGAGAGAAAGGAGCCAGCAAAAGAGAAATAAAACTTGACTAATCTCACATTGACAGACTCTCTATGGAGAGTCTGGTACCTTTCGAGAACCGCCTACTGCTGCAGGAAAAGGGATCTGACCGACACGCGAAAGAACCACTCACAGGTCTGCTATTTTGGCATATCATGTAAAAGGAGGCAGAGAGCCAATCAGAACACAGCTGGAGCGTCTGTGGCTGAGTCTAGCCGACTGCTAAGTAAAAGACAAGGGGTATTGTTTTCCCTCAGCAACCCCTGATGGACAGAATAAGGAAGATGTGAAAAAGGAGGGGAAATGTAAAATGGCCTGCGATAAATGAAGAGAGGAAAGCAGGGACTAGAAATAGCACAATAGCACCAGCTTGTGGAGGAGTCTCTAGTGTGAGGGAGTGTATAAGGAATAGCAGCCTTTGTGCTACAGTTCTAACCATGAGTGAGTGAGTGAGTGAGTGAGTATGTGAATGAGTGAGTGAGTATATGAGTGAGTGAGTGAGTACATGAATGAGTGTGTGAGTATGTGAGTGAATGAGTACGTGATTGAGTAAGTATGTGAATGAGTGAGTGAGTACGTGAGTGAGTGAGTATGTGAATGAGTGAGTGAGTACGTGAATTAGTGAGTGAGTACATGAATGAGCGAGTATGTGAATGAGTGAGGGAGTACGTGAATGAGTGAGTATGTGAGTGAATGAGTACATGAATGAGTGAGTGAGTGAGTTAGTGAGTGAGTGAGTACATGAATGTGTGAGTGAGTGAGTGAGTGAGTGAGTGAGTGAGTGGGTTACATGCCAGTTCCTTGAGGTGCTTCACCCGTGAGGAACAAAGAAGCCAAACTCAGGACCCTCAAAACTACTCACTAGGTTTTGAATCGTCATGAGTCCAATCACTTCCAATCACTTTTATTAGCAGGGGCGTGTCTAATGGGGTGACATTGGCCACCGTAATGTGGTTGGCCCCCTGGTGCCTCCATTGACCAATGCTCAACACCATTTAATCAAAGCGCTGTCACAACTGAAATGTGTGCACTGTTATATTCCAAGCCAATTTTCAATGCTGTATTTCTTCCTGAATTTTCTCATTTTTCATGCATCCAGCCACGACTGGTTTTTGGTGCCCCGTGCCACCCATTTAAAAAGTCCTGTGACTGTCCCTCTACATGACACCCCCCCCCCCCCTTACTTTAGGGTGGCCACCTTCTCAACAAGCTTAATCCAGACACCTCTATGCCTCAAATAAATTAAAATCAAATATTCAATGGATTCTCCATTGGATTCTAACTTAATTCATTATCTGTAACCCTTATCCAGTCCAGGGTTGTGGTGGGTCTGGAGCCTACCTGGAATCATTGGGCGCAAGGCGGGAATACACCCTGGAGGGGGCGCCGGTCCTTCACAGGGCAACACACACACACACTCACACCTACGGACACTTTTGAGTCGCCAATCCACCTACCAACGTGTGTTTTTGGAGTGTGGGAGGAAACCGGAGCACCCGGAGGAAACCCACACAGACACAGAGAGAACACACCACACTCCTCATAGACAGTCACCCGGAGGAAACCCACACAGACACAGAGAGAACACACCACACTCCTCATAGACAGTCACCCGGAGGAAACCCACGTAGACACAGGGAGAACACACCACACTCCTCACAGACAGTCACCCGGAGCGGGACTCGAACACACAACCTGTTGCACCACCGTGCTGCCCTGGATTCTAACCTTCACTTATAAAATATTGACTTTTTGGTAAAAATCAACAATAATAATGTTACTACATTTACACTTTTAATAATATGTGTGTAAAGGTTTTAAGTTTCTGGGAGGGTTGTTTACTTGTTTACCTCTAGACAACGCACTGAAACCATCAGTCTCTCTGTCAAAATGATTGGTAGTTTTGCATGTCAGTCAAAGACTTCCAGACTTCCAATGACCAATAGCTATTGATCACACTGAAACCTGATTGGCTGGCTGAAGACAATGGGCAGAATTTGATCGTGCAACCACGGGCTTAGAAGAAAATCTGTTCATTAAAATTACAGCTGATATACAACAGCAAAAAGCCAAATCACTTTTCTACTGTTTGTCAGCCGTCAGTGTCGTTTCCAAGCAGCAGCAGGAGTTCAGACCAACTTTTCTCTGCTTTAAACATTTCCCCAAACAACAGATAAAACATTCTGCTGATTTGTCAGTGTTTGTTGTCACTGGAAGAAAGAGAGCGACCAGCTCCAGCGTTCACAAAACAAACCTTCACCACGTAAAGTATCATTCACAGAGCGGAACCTGCTAAAATGATACGAGTTTTATTATTATTATTAATGTAAAGTAGCTGTGATTGTGGAGGTGTTGTGGTGAAGCTGTTTCTCACAGTGATTTGGGTTTGGTCTGTTGTTATTATCTGATAATGCTAAGAAAAAATATGTTTTTACTCAAATTATCACCCCCACCTGTGATGGGTGGCACTGTACCACAAGCTGCCAGCAGGTGGACTAGTGAGCTCAGGGGAAGACATGGTGGATTTGGGTTCTAAAACTCCAATTCCCAGAATTCCTGACTGGGATCAGTGCCAACCAGCCACAGCTGTGTAGCACTCTATAAAAACCAGCCTGAAGCCTCACTCTTTGTCCCACCTTTGTAGAGGGGTGACTGGTAAAGGTGGGCATTCTGCCAACAGTTTAAGTAAATAATAAAAAAGAGAGAGAGAAAAGCCAAAAAAGGGACAGCTTTTCCTAAAGCTCCGAGAACTTACATTTATGTTTCGACATAGCTGCTCGAGATGAGGGTAGGTACATGAGCTTTGCCTGACGTAAACAAGGACTACTGACGTGCAGACTGACCAATTAAATGTTTACAGAGAAGGTTATCGACCAATAACGGTAGCACTACAGTCAGACCGTCCAATCAGAAGATTTTAGGCTGCTTCACCACCAGTGGCGGATGCTAGTCTTTCAAGGAGGGGAAGCTCGAACAGAATGAAAATGTAATGCTCCCACGGATCTTTACACCAAAGGATCGCTGATTTGCTCATTTCGCTGTCAATCAAAAAGGGATTCAGCCTTAGACAGATCATCCAATCATCATGCAGAAGCTGAGCATCCGGGCCAGCCGAGGCCAGCCCACTGCCCCATAGACCCCCAGAGACGCTGAGCGTCCGATGGGTGGGACAAAGCCCAGCATTTATCCAATAACTCGTCTCGTTTCGCTGCACTTCGCTGCTTCGCTATTGAACTCTGTGGACGCTCAGCGTCCTCACTGTTTAAAGCACCGTGAAGCTGCGGGAATGATTGAGAGGAAAGCCGCGTCTTTACCAGTGATAAGAACCTGATTCTGAACACAAGTTGAGCGCGTTGTAGTGCATATTTATTCAATGACATGTACACACAACAGTATATATTTGATCACTTATTTTTTTACATTTTAGGGGAAGCTGAGCTTCCCTTGCAGTCTTAGAGCAACCGCCTCTGTTCACCACGCCCCCTTCTCACTCAAGTGAACCAATTGGAGTAGGGGAGGGCAGGACTAGTTTGTGAACAAAACTTCTCAATTTTTTTAAGTCTGAAAAAGAGGACATGTCCGGGTAAAAGAGGACGTCTGGTCACTCTACATAAGCACAACATGAGTCACTAAATACTGGTTCTGTTCTGATCAACGAGTAAACAAAAATTAAAATATATATTTAAAATATATAAAAGCATATCTTTCTGCTTTGCGCTTGGATCCATCTCCCTCTCCATCCGTAAAACCACCCCTTCAAAAATTTCATTCACCCATCAATTAACTATAATCCAGCACCAGCCCTGGGGGTGTGGCAAACTGATTTTTTTTATTTTTGTTTTGTATTTTTCATGACAGTAGGAGAAAACAGAAAACACGATTGAGAAAACAGGAGATAATTATACCCATGACTATTTTCAGAGACAAAATTTATTATAAAAGGACGGCGTAATTTTGTAGAAAAGAGTGAATGTTAGCAAGCTTCTGAAGAAAAAACAACAAACATAAAAAGCAACACCACTCCTTTCAGTGCCACTTCTCCACCAGAACACTTAACCACACACTGCCAGACTACAGCTGGAGGAGACTCTGTATGTGTGTGTGTGTGTGTGTGCGTGTGTGTGTGTGTGTGAGAGAGAGAGAGAGAGAGAGAGAGAGAGAGAGAGAGAGAGAGAGAGAGAGAGAGAATGACTTAATGCAGCTTTAATAAAGTTTGTACGTAATGCCAGCCGTGTGACATTTTTTTTAAATCACAATCTTCATGTCCAACATTATTTTTCTTCAATTCTCAACACCAGTGTCATTACTAAGTTAAATATTTGTGTCCTTGTGCTAAATCATCAAGTTAAGCGTGATTTTAAACACAGTATCCACCTGAAAAACAGGGTTTAAGATGTTGTTTGCTGCCTCCAGCTTCTCTTTAGTCCATGAGACGGTGGTAAACACACACAACACCTCCTACTGGTAAGAACAGGGAACTGCAGCTCCACTTGTATCGCACTGATCAGCTATAACGTGAACACTATGTCCTTGTTTCTACACTCTGTCCATTTTCTTAGCTCCACTGTCCTCAAAGGTGCCCTGTAGCCGTTATGTTGCTCTGCATACTTTATTAGCCCCCATTCCCCTGCAGGTATGGTTTGGGTGGTGGATCGTTCTCAGAGCCGCAGTGACACTGATGTGATGGAGGTGTTTAAGTGTGTGTTGTGCTGCTTCGAGTGGATCAGTAACATCAATCTCCCAAGAAAATTACTGGCCTGTAGTGTTGGACATTTGAGAGCACCGTAAAAATAGCCTAAGGTCACCATGCCCCGAACTAAACATTGTGTTATAAGGCCCCCCCAGCATCGTTGTGAAGTGGCTTCTGACTCCTTATAAATATCTTTCATTTCACTACATGTAAAAGCTGTTTTGCTTCACAAACCTCAATTTCTAGCAACAGATGAGCACAATAAACATGTAGTCGATTTATAAATGACATAAAACAATGGAAGACGGAAGGAAGTGTTAAGAAATTTAAGTATACACCTTGATATCTCATATTTTTGGGGGGGAAATGGAGGCTAATATCATAAGCACTCCAGTGGGATGCCCATAGCTTGATTCCGTCACGCAAGAACAGCGAGTAAGACGACAAACAATAGATAAAACAATTAAAATGCTAATTGAAGGCTAGGATTGCTGTGAGCAGAAGAAGGCCTAGAGAGTAGTCAATTCACACAGCAACTGTCACTTCATCTGCTGTGGTTCTGGGCCTGACTCACGCCGTGTTTGAGGAATGGAGGGAGTAAATGAGAGAGAGTATTATCCTCTCTGGCTGAAGATTTGATGGAGCTAAAGAGTTTCGCTTAAGCGAGACTTCCAGCCCCGACCCTGGAGTTCCCACCTGACCCCTGGATGTGAACCTCTGCTCAGGAGGGGAATGGAAAAAGACCACTGGTTCTTGATTGTGTTCTACCACAGCAAGGGCGGCTTACCCACCACACCTCACTAGTACATAGTGGGGATTTGGGGCAGGTTTCCAGTCCTATAACATCAGTCCTTGGGGCAGTGTTAGCCAGCAATAGGCATAATCCATTCATTCATTCATTGTCTAACCACAGTATCTGGTTCAGAGTCATGGTAGGTCTGGCACTCACCTGGAGTCACTGGGACACACTCTTTACAGAGTAACACACTCACCCAGTCACTCTCTCATTCTTACCTGAGGACAATTTCACACACTCACTCTGTCACGCTTACACTCACACCTGTGGACAGTGTCACACACTCACCCAGTCACTCCCACACTCACACCTGTGGACAATGTCACACACTCACCCAGTCACTCACACACTCTCACCTGTGGACTGTGTCACACATTCACTATAGAAAATGAGCTCCTGAATCCCGTGAGTACGATGTGAGTACAGAATGAGGACATGTCCTCAGTGGTCTATGGGCTGGGTGATTAGTTGTAGGACAGGGGTCCTCCAGGATCATGGTAGAGACGCTGTAAACTCTGCATCTTTTGTGTAGGTGTAAAGGCTGGAGCGGCGATGTTTACGTGGCCCAGTAAAGTTTAATGTTGCGTAAATGCTAACAAGGCCGACACCCTCCGTCTCGGAACTGACTGGATATTAATGAAGCTCGGGACACTGACTAAACCTCGACGTGTTTCAAGGCTCTGTGAGAGTTAACGGCCCTGAGACTTCCTTCAGACGCCCAGCCCTCACTCTCTCTGTAATTCTGACAGAGTCTTTAGCTCAGGCCTTTGGATACTTACAGAGATTTAAACAAATCTAACCTTTAAACAGTGCTTTAGATCATTTTATAACATAATTCACTCATTCACTCACATTCACTCATATATACTCATATACTCACCCTGTTACATACCCATTCACTCAATTACTCATTTAGAGCCATGCTCACTCACATATATACACACACATTCATTCACTCACTCACACACACACACACACACACCCATACACTCATGCTGATTCACTCACTCACTCATTCGCTCACTCACACACACACCTATAAACTCATGCAGATTCACTCACTCACACACACACACCCATACACTCATGCAGATTCACTCACTTACTCACTCACACACACAACCACAAACACCCATACACTCATGCTGATTCACTCACTCACTCATTCGCTCACTCACACACACACCTATAAACTCATGCAGATTCACTCACTCACACACACACACGCAGATTCACTCACTCACTCACACACACACACTCATGCAGATTCACTCACTCACTCATTTGCTCACTCATGCAGATTGACTCATTCACACACACCTATACACTCATGCAGATTCACTCACTCACTCTCACACACACACACACACACACACACACACACACACTCATTCAAACACTCAGGTACATCTCTACTCATTCACATTTTATACTCAGGCATATAACCACTCATTTGCTCACTCACACACACACCTATAAATTCATGCAGATTCACTCACTCACTCACACACACACACTCATGCAGATTCCCTCACTCACTCATTCGCTCACTCATGCAGATTCACTCATTCACACACACCTATACACTCATGCAGATTCACTCACTCACTCACACACACACACACACACACACAGCCTCATCCAGTGCCCTGTTACCAGCAGGCGACAGAGCAACAAGAGGCCACTTATTTCCCCTGGGAGAAAGCTAATTGTAGCCGTGATTCAAGGGGAAATCAAGTTGAGATTTCTTTGACGTGGTGCAGAAACATTTTCAACCATTGGCTCCGACACATTCCTTGGCCCATTCCATTCCTTCTTCCCTCTGAATGTTCCCTTTCCACCTTTTCGTTCCTGTTCCCAACAGTGTGGGTTTAAACGTGGGAGAGATGTAATGGAGTGTATTAAAATGAAGGTACTGAATATGGACCCTTGAGGGTGCCACCACAGTGACGGTCTCACTGACAGTGTACACACCCACACACGGCAACATGAGAGGCCTCGCGCACACACCCACAGTGACATAAGCGACCTGCGGCCTGTGCTGGCTACAGTTCACACATGAGGCCTGTGTAACGCTCCAGGGTTTAATCCCACAATCCTAAGCTCGGGCTTAAACAAGTTGATAGAAAATTCTGTGTTTCTGCATCCGACTTCATTACCATTCCTCCCTCATCTCCACCCCCTTCACCAACATATCCAACCCCACTTACCTCCGCTCTGCCCACTGCGCCTCCACCCTCCCCTCTCCATGCTAAGTATGCATCGATTCAGCCTTTGCCTGCGTTATAAATGCAGCATTGATCCGCAGAGCAATCGATAAGTTCATTCACATGCACAGAGCCACTGCCCACCTCCGGCTCGCTGCGTCTCCTCCCGAGGAGCCCACGTTTCTCCTTCTCTTCCCTCCTTTCCTTCTCTCTTCTCTTCTTCTGAAGAATACATTTCTCATTGTTATTTTTCTTTTCATTCCTTTTCCTCTTCTTTAATCTTCTCTCCTCCTGAAGACTATACGTAAGAATATATTTCTCCTCTTTCCTTCTCCTGAAGAATAGATGTTTCTCCTTCTCTTTTCTTCTTGTCTTTACCTTTTTCATTCTATTTTTTTTCCTCTCCATTCGTTTTCATTTCTTTTCTCAGGAAGAATACATTTAGGAGAAAGGAAGCCATTAATAAAGATAGAGAGAGAGAGAGAGAGAGAGAGAGAGAGAGAGAGAGAGAGAGAGAGGGAGAGAGATGTGTATTATATGTTCTTCAGGGGAAGAGAAAAATATCAGAATAAAAAAGAACAGAAAAATATAAAAGAGATTTTTTTTTCATTTTCTTTTTTCATAAAAACAATTTTGCGTGCATTTTTTCTCTTCTTCTCTACTTTTATGTTCTTTTATTCTCCTCAGTTCTCTATTAGTCCATTTTTTTTTCATTAAACAACACTCACTCACTCTCACACACACACACACATACACTCATGCAGATTAATTCACTCACTCACTCACACACACACACACACCCATACACTCATGCTGATTCACTCATTCACTCTCTCTCTCACACACACACACACACACACACACACAAACATGCTCACATACACTCATGCAGATTCACTCATTCACACACTCATATTTTCACTCAAACTGATATTTTCCTCTTCCCCTGAAGAACATAATTCATAACTATTTTCCTGCATTTTTTCTCTTCTTCTTCTCTACTTTTCTGTTCTTTTATTCTCCTCAGTTCTCTTTTATTCCGTTTTAAATTTTATTCCACTAAATGTATCATCATCTTTTCCACTCGTCCATTTCAGGGCCGTGGTGTCGTTTATTTATTTATCATTTTATTCTACTTTATTATAGACGCTAAAAACCCATGATTCTGTGAAGGTCTCGGTGCTAAATCATCGTGGTGTGAGCTCATATTTACGAGAACATACCGTTACCAGCCGTGAAAGGCCTGGTGGCCTACGTTTCTGCAGTTCATTAGTGAAAGGTAAAGGGTTAAAGACAACAGTGCGAGGCTCTGTGTTGTTACAGGTTGGATCTTGTGAAGTGTCCTAATGAGCTCTGCTTTACACGGTTCTGTTTCTCGGGCTGTATTCTCTATCACTGCTTTAATGGCTAAACATGGCTTTTATGATGACACATACAACCTTGTAAAGCACAGTGTGAAAACTATACATGGAGCACAAACACACACACACTCTATCTCTCTCTCACACTCACACACACTGATCAATATGAAGCCTAGGACAGTTTTATAGACAAAAACCCAGCATTTCTTCTCAAATGAAGGGTACAGTTTCCCCCCTTCGATGAAGTAACAGGGGTCTACACTGTGAAGGCGTTAAACAACATTTCTGTGAGGGCAGCACTAATGCTGATCAGTTTAAATCCCAAATACCACTATGAACAGTTACTGGAGGGAGCTCCACCCCTTTAAACAACACAGTTCCAGTGTTCCACAGCCCAGTGGTGGGGCTATAACCCCTTTAGCTTAGGTTTCGCTCAGAGTGTGGAGACGTTAGACTCGTAGCTGTTGCAGAGCATCCCATTTTATGTGTGTGTGTGTGTGTGTGTGTGTGACTATTTGTATATATGAGATTGTCCCAACGTATGAGGGTGAGTGACTGGGTGAATGTGTGAGTGACTGGGTGAATGTGTGACTGTCCAAAGTGGTGTGTGTGTGTGACTATTTGTATATATAAGATTGACCAAATGTGTGAGGGTGAGTGACTGAGTGAATGTGTGAGTGACTGGGTGAATGTGAGAGTGACAGGGTGAATGTGTGACTGTCCAAAGTGGTGTGTGTGTGTGTGTGCGTGACTATTTGTATATATAAGATTGTCCCAATGTGTGAGGGTGAGTGACTGGGTGAATGTGTGAGTGACTGGGTGAATGTGTGACTGTCCAAAGTGGTGTGTGTGTGTGACTATTTGTATATATAAGATTGTCCCAATGTGTGAGGGTGAGTGACTGGGTGAATGTGTGAGTGACTGGGTGAATGTGAGAGTAACAGGGTGAATGTGTGACTGTCCAAAGTGGTGTGTGTGTGTGTGTGTGTGTGACTATTTGTATATATGAGATTGTCCCAACGTATGAGGGTGAGTGACTGGGTGAATGTGTGAGTGACTGGGTGAATGTGAGAGTGACAGGGTGAATGTGTGACTGTCCAAAGTGGTGTGTGTGTGTGACTATTTGTATATATAAGATTGACCAAATGTGTGAGGGTGAGTGACTGAGTGAATGTGTGAGTGACTGGGTGAATGTGACAGTGACAGGGTGAATGTGTGACTGTCCAAAGTGGTGTGTGTGTGTGTGTGTGCGTGACTATTTGTATATATAAGATTGTCCAAATGTGTGAGGGTGAGTGACTGGGTGAATGTGTGAGTGACTGGGTGAATGTGAGAGTAACAGGGTGAATGTGTGACTGTCCAAAGTGGTGTGTGTGTGTGTGTGTGTGTGTGTGTGTGTGTGTGTGTGACTATTTGTATATATGAGATTGTCCCAATGTGTGAGGGTGAGTGACTGGGTGAATGTGAGAGTGACAGGGTGAATGTGTGACTGTCTAAAGTGGTGCGTGTGTGTGTGACTATTTATATATATATATATGAGATTGTCCCAAGGTGTGAGGGTGAGTGACTGGGTGAATGTGTGAGTGACTGGTTGAGAGTGTGAGTGTGTTAATGATCTGATTTGACATGAATGTGAATGGTCAGATCAGACTCCCTGTGTCTTTTTGCCTGTTCACATGTGTTTAGTTCTGTAGTCAGGCTGTGTCTCAAACGGCTCCATGCTTCCTACATAGTGCACTGCGCTGGTGATTCAACTACAGATCCCATGCAGTACTTGGGTGTAGAAGGCGTTATTTAGGGACCTGCATCGTGCCCTACACAGCGCTTAGGGACGGAGCGTTATAAATGTGTGTTTCAGGATCCGATTTATTCATATTCATTAAAACATTTTAACAACTTATTTTGTTTTCTTTGATATTAATGACTGATGTGTATGAATATTGTACTGTAAAGCCCTATGTAAATAAAGATGTATTTATTATTAAACATACAGCTCACTGACCTTTTTATAAATGTGAAAATCAATCACAAGATCCGCGAGATCCAGTCCTAAAGAGAATCTGAATCGAGGCTCTGAATGTGAACGCAGTCAAAATGATCCAGATTGGATCGGACTTGTTCACAAATCAGTTGTTTCCCATTGAATGGAGTAACTTTGGATGAAGTCAGTACCTTTGTCAGTGCTGTAACTTTTTCCAGCACCATATTTTAAGACTATTTTTTCCAATCTGCTAATGAGAAACACAGTACGATGTGTAATTAAGGTCATCTTTCATTAAAAACTAGCTCCTGTGTTCCAGCAAATGACATTTTACTGATCTGTGCTGCGCGATAATTAAGGACAGAAATAGATTACTGTCTTTCAGCAGAAGCAAATTACTGGGGATACTTCCTTAGTGTTACAGCTTTGAAAAGACGATCAGCTGTTTTTCTTTTATTCTCTTTCCACAGAAACAGAAGTAGCGCAGAATTACACCAGGAGCCAGCTAAGTCACTTAGCTCTGAATCTGCTTCCCCTGCGCTCTTTGAAGGAGGACGGCGGAGAGCTAATGGTGTCTCTTACCTAAATATCAGCCTTAATCGCAAGGGAAAAAAAGACCCTACACAACTAGGCACTTCCTAATTGGTCTAAACTTTGCATAACCTTTCTTTAGCTGCTTCCTGAGCACACGTCTGCTGTGCTACACAGTGGAAAGGGTTTCCTCAGAGGAGTGGGGCTGACAGTAGTCGCCCCTTTCTCCACAGAAGAATGTGTAGAGGGCGGGAAATAAAGATAAAACTAAAGCAAACCATGGCTGTGGTCTTGTGCAATGAAAGTAAAGCACTTTGCCATGTTCTGCACACCTTTGAAGATTCCTGCTACTTACAGAATCAGAGTCTGTTTACACTTAATATCTTCCGAAATCAAGGGATCGCCACGGAGTCCCAGTAAACAAAGAACGTCCCTGGACGTTCAAAATAGGTCTAAAAGTAGTCTGTCCGTCAAGGACATGTTTTAAACGTCAATGGACGTCCAAAATCCATCTTAATAAGTTAGTTAAGTGGTGACCAATCAATAACGTCAGTGGACGTCCAAAACGCGTTTTATACAAGTAATTTATTTCGGGACCAATTAATAACGTCAATGGACGTCCAAAATACGTCTAATAGTCGTCTTTTCAATGTCTGTGTTTGGACGTCTTTTCAACTTTCGTTTTCAACCTTAAGAGAACGTTGATTAGACGGCAGTCATTACGTTATTTCAACGTTGAATCAACGGCTGAATGTTTACTGGGGTTAGTTCTCCTTTAAAGTAACAATAGGTAGTATTTGTGCAAGGAAAGTGCAGACTTCCTCTCTCATTGCTACTCTGTGCTCAGCACTGCAGAAACCGCACTATGTAACTTTAGGAGGCGGGCAGGAAACCTTCAGTGCTGAGATAGTTCATTTCTATGAAATTCTACAAGGACCTCCGAGGGTGAGCATCACCCATTAGACGAGGTGTTACCCAACCTTTATAGACAGTTGAACTAGTGCCCTCTAGTGGACCCAGGGATGCATGGCAGCACTCAGTCGTTCATTCAAATGTCACAAACTGATGAAATGTGCTTTCTGACCCGATCTAGACAGACGTCTCTTCCACTCGTCCCATCAACAGAACCTGGAAATGGCTGAGAAATCGCAGGCCGACGATTACGCTCAATCAGGAGTCTCAAATCAGAGAGCCTTTCTCGTTCTCCTCGCTCGGGCTGAAAGGTATTGCACTTTCTTGCCTTCAAAGGCATGCAAATGCCGCTCTGGCCATCTTCCCTCCCATTCCTGCGCATGAATGAACCTTATTAAATACACTTAGGAAAATCAAAGTTGAGTAGAGGCTCACCTAGCTTTCAAGTGGCAGCTAAAACATGGGTTGAGGGGATGAGAGAGCGAGAGACGGAAGGTGGGGGTGAGTAGAGATGGTGGAGACAGGAGTACCTTTTACTCCCCCACCCTCCTCCTCCCTCTCTGTCTCACTATCTCTATCTATCTCCC
Organism: Hoplias malabaricus; assembly: GCF_029633855.1. Lineage (NCBI taxonomy): Eukaryota > Metazoa > Chordata > Actinopteri > Characiformes > Erythrinidae > Hoplias > Hoplias malabaricus. The sequence goes on from NC_089819.1 coordinate 25,394,800, forward strand.
CATCCCTCCCTCCCTCCCTCCCTCCCTCCCATCGCCTGCTTTCTCACTGTTCCTAACAGCACCTCATTTAATGCCAATTAGGCTTCCTTCCCTCTACACCCCCAGTGCTTAAATTTAGACTTGCAGGTCCATGCTAAATGAAGCCCTAGATCTTCATTGCAGGCAGGGAAGCAATTGATTTCAGAGGGGCTTGATCAATTTATTTCATTAGTTATACATTCATCCACCCTCCCTCCTCCATCCGGACCCCCACCCCAGTGCTGGTCTGCAGCAGCAGTGTGGGGAGGAATGACCTATCCAGGTCTGCGATACGAGGAGATGGTGATTTGAATGATAACCGAGTATCCACGCGTTTAAAGATCATATGCAAATGAGACGCCGAGGCGGAGGAGAGGGGGAAAGGGTTTTTCTGACAAAAATAAAAACAATTTATTGATCATTAAAAGGGACGCCTCGCATCTTTACAAATTAAATCAGTCTCGCACGCTTCTCCAGTCCTCTAATGTTCTTCTGGCACCTGGTACAACCCACGCACACACACACACACACACACACACTTCAAATGCAGACATCCTCATTAATCCCACGCTGAAACTGTTCCTACACATCCCTCTCCTTCCTTCCGACTTGAATTCCTCCTCATGCAGTGATGCCATTCGATACACTCTGTGAAATCACCCTCTAAACACACTTCTATAATCCGCATTGAGTAGCAAGAGCTTTTAGGCTGTGGACGTAGGTGTGAGTGAGTGTGTGTTGCCCTGTGAATGTCTGGCGCCCCCTCCAGGGTGTGTTCCTGCCTTGCGCCCAGTGATTCCAGGTAGGCTCTGGACCCACCGTGACCCTGAACTGGATAAGGGTTACAGATAATGAATGAATGAATGAATTTAGGCTGTGGAGCAGTGGAACTGAGTTCTCTGGGTGATAGATCTCAATCTAACACTTTTGGGATGAGTCTGAGTGGTGTTTGTGATGCAGAGCTAATCCTCCAACATTGGCACCTGACCTCACTAACGCACTCGCGGCTTCCATCAGATCATCGCAGCAGTATGTAAAAACAAACAGTTTATCAATTAATATCCTTCCTTTCGGCAGAAATGTCAGATTAGCGGCTGTCCACAAAGTTTTCTTGAAAGCCGTGACTGTAGACGCCTGCAGTTTGTCACCTGCTTTACAGTAATGCACCTCAGAGTTTAGATGGATAGACATATGTCTTCTCTGTTTCTCAATAGTCAGGACCCCCTCAGAGCAGGTAGGATTTGGGCAATGGATCATTCTCAGCATTGCAGTGACGCTGATGTCTCCCTACTCTACTTGTTTTTTTGTTTTTCCACCAGGTGAATCAGGTCCTGGTTCTGGAAGCGGGTTCTTGTTTAGTGGCTGTTCTCTCGTGGTTCAGAGCGAGGCGAGTAGGGACTAAACCGTGGCATGTAAACCTTGCAGAGCGCTGATTGTCCAGAGAGAGTCATCACTCTACGCCACGCAACGCAGACGACCAGCACCAACTCTCCATCTGTAAAATCTCCAGCTGCAGCAGAGATCACGTTTGTTTTTATCCGACTCACGACGGCAGCTCGTAAAATGACGCCGTGGTCTTTTGAAGAGGTTCAAACGCTCCTTGGATCGGTGGCCAACGAAAGAATTCAGCGAGAGCTGGACGCTGCAACAAGGAAGGAACACACTCTACTGACCTGTCTGAACTGATGACGGAGCTGTGTTCAGTCCCAAACAACAACAACACGCCGATACACCATGAGTAAACACCGCTTAACGTTGTTGTCTCCAAAGCTCCTGTTAGAGACAGGGTTTTGAGATGTCAGTGGCTACACTTTGTAGGGAGAGCTGTGGCAGTGAAAAAACAACCAGGGACTATGGACCAAACAGAGAGTAGAGCCCAGTTGAGTAGGTACCATGTAGTAGCAGTGCACCAGTAGTGTGTGTTGTGCTGGTACGAGTGGATCAGACACAGCAGTGCTGCTGGAATTCGTAAACCCCTTACTGTCTGGACTGAGAATGGTCCACCAGGCCGACAGCATCCTGTGTCCACTGATGAAGGACTGGAGGACGACCAACACACACTGCAGCAACAGATGAAGTTGTGTGGGACCCACCCTGTGGAGCATAAACTGGTTTGTTCAGGGATCAGAAAGTGTGAGCTGGTCCTAGAGAAAATGTAATTGTAAATGTTACCTTTTGGTGGTGAAATGAGTGAATTCTCCTTTTGTGAAGATCATGTCTGATATTTTTTCATTCTCATTTGAGTGTGTCAGTGTCGGAGACAGGGTTTTGAAAGCTCAGGAGCCGTTGTGCTGGGCACTGATGAAGGCTGTAATGTGCTCTGACTGCTGGAGGAGTGGAGATGATGTTTCTGTAAGTGACTGTGTGTGAAGCAATCTATCAGTGACCAGATGATGTCCAGCACTTCAGCTGCAGCAGGAGCAGCTTGGGGAGACTTCCACTGTGTTTTACTGTACCGACCTTTATAGCTGGCATAGTTGGCCCCACCCACAAATACATTCTTCCATAGAAACGGTTGCTAAGCAGGACAATTATTATTCAACATAAATCCTGTTGAATTTTTATAAGAATAAAGATATTGTCTGTAATTTTTCACAAACCAAAGAAAGGTGTTGCAACGGAATTGTCTGTACATTTAAAACATCTGTGTTAGTGAATACACACACACACACACACACACACACACACACCTGGAGCAGCAGGCAGCAATCCCCAGCCCTTGAAGAGCCATTAGAGGGTCAGGTGCCTTGCTTAAGGGCACCTCAGTCATGGATGTTGAGAGAGGAGAATATGCTGTTCCTTCACTCCTCGTCCCCATTTTTGCTGCTGCTCCAATAGATCAAACCAGCAATGCTTAGGTCTCAAACCCACTTCTCCTACATTTTTCGTAGCTAGTCATAGCTACCTGAAGAATACGTCTCTTTCAGCAGTGTGAAACACAGTGGGCAGGAGTTTGTGGAAACACTCATAGAACATTTTTTCTGAAATCCAAGGGGTTAATATGGAATGCGTCCTCACTTTACTGCAGTAAGAAGTTTTGCTCTTTTGGGAAGACTTTAAAACACACTCTGGAACATTGCTGTGAGGATCTGATGGCAGACATGAGAGCAATCACGAGATGTTGGATTAATTCCGAAAGAACTGGATGAAGCTCAATCGCTCCAGATGTTGGAGCCCAACTGCTGGATGGCTTTATCTGCTTCTGACCCACACTTTGCTTGGCCCTGGACATGGTCACCTTGTAGGGGCTCATGTGGGCTTCATGTGCAGCTGCTCCATGTGTCTTCATACTTTTATGCCGAGATGGGACAAGTCTGTGGTGGCGGGTGCTGTCCTATATGCTGTTGCATGCTGGGGCAGCAAGCTGAGGGCAGCAGACACCAACAGACTTAACAAACCGATCCATAAGGCCGGTGATGATGTGAGTGTGGAGCTGGACTCGCTGGTGGCAGTGTCTGAGAGGAGGATGCTATCTAAGCTATAGGCCGTTATGTACAATGGCTTCCACCCACACTACGACACAGTGATGAACCACAGGAGTACGTTCAGTGCAAGACTCATCCTACCGAAATGCACCACAAAGTGCCACAGCTGGTCACACTGTGGCCATCAAATTCTATAACTCCTCCCTCAAAGTGTGACACAATGGTTCATCCATGCAATACTCAATACCACATTATACTGTAATCATATGTGCATTAATCTATACAATAGATTTTATGTTTATAATCACAGCCAATACCACTTTACTATAGTTTTACGAATGTAAATATAATTTATTTTCTATTTTTTTATTGCTATTAGAGTATTTATTCTTTACATAAACTGTTGCAACTGTAATAACAGCAATTTCCCTCAGGGATCAATAAAGTAATTCTGAATTGAAGATGTAGTGTCCCTATAGTTCTATACATGGCCTTTGTTTCGACAGGGCATTTTAAAAACATAACATTTTCACATTCTTAGGTCCAGAGCATGTAAACGCAAACAGAACTTTATTCCTATGAACTAAATGAGAAAAAGCAAATTAGATACCTTTTAAACATTAGAGGGATTTGTTTTATACAGAACTTTAGCCTGATTTATTGACCTTATTTTCCCATGACAGCAAGGGGAGGGGCCATCTTGGTATCCCTTGATATAGATCACAAACACCCTGATAATAAACACACAAACACATTTTTTCTAAACTCTAAATTCAGTGAGTGTTAAGGTTCACAGAGTGCTGCTGTGACATAGTGGAGGTGGAATTGACTCTGCTTCGGATGGAGAGAAAAGGCAGAGGGTGGGGAGGAGACAGAGGCGCAAAAATGATATGATTTACCAGCTTCGTATTTGAATTTTCACTTCCACCTTAACGTTAGAAGCACAGAGAGCCTCTGGTTTCATGCTGTGACTGACTCTGAGCACCACGCTCACTCCCCTCCCTCACCAAATCCAACATAGCGCTCAGTCGATCAAAGCGCTCCAATAAAGACCGGCTCTTGGCACTTCTAGGTTTAAATGGGGCTTCCGCCTTTTAATGTCATTTTAGGAGGCAGATGTTTATTTATTACATGCTTCTTATTCAGGGGCAGCTCCCACGGTCCAAACACACGTCGGTAGGTGGATAGATGACTTAAAAGTGTCCATAGGTGTGAGTGTGTGTCGCCCTGTGAAGGACTGGCACCCAGTGATTCCGGGTAGGCTTTGGACCCACAGCGATCCTGAATTGGACAAGCGGTTACAGACAATGAATGGATGAATGAATAAATGCTTCTTATTCACAATTCTTATTCAAAATATTGGTATTATTCGCCAACCTTTTAATTTCTGTTCCACATTAAGAAAATGACTAAGTGAGGCTGAAGTTAAAGATTGAAAATCAGGTCTCATTCCTCAGTTTCTTTGTCTAAAAACACACAAATTTACACCTTTTAATCACACAAATGCATCTGTACTTTAGAGAGTTACCAGAAATGTAACTCAAATGCAGAAGAAACAGACTGTTGAAAGAGGGTGTGGCAGAATAAGGTGAATACCTATCCCCCCGGTTTCATAACACTCTGGTATTCCGGCACTGACTCACTGCTCATGTCTCTGTTGTAAACAGTGAGTCTGAGGCCAGTCGGCCTTTTCTCTGTCTCCTAACAGCGGCGAGGCGCTGGAATCAAATTAAAGTCTCGTCTCACCGTCTCTCATCCCTCCTCCTCCCCACCCCCCATCCATCCATCCATCTCTCTGTCCCAGGGCATAATTAATTTTATCATCAGCGTCATTATTATTGTTAAATTGTTTTTCATATTTCTTCCTCTTCCTTCTTTTTTTTTTTTTCTCGCCCCCATCTCCTCTCTCGCCTGCCAGGAATACCAAGTGTATGCAAAGTAGTTTTACACATCGGGGATGAGAGAGAGAGAGAGAGAGAGAGAGAGAGAGAGAGAGAGAGAGAGAGAGAGAGAGAGAGAGAGAGAGAGAGAGAGAGAAGGCAGTCAGGGGCAAGGATGAAATGAGGAAGGGAGAGAGAGGTTTATATCTATATATAGAGAGAAAGAGAAACCAGGAGAGTGAGAGGGGGAAAAAATCGGTAGAGGAAAGCAGGGGTAGGAGGTTGTGTGTGTGTGTGTGTGTGTGTGTGTGTGTGTGTGAGGAGCATTATGCATTCCAGCAGCGTATTTGGAACCCAATTAATCAAGCGGAGCAGAGGAGAGATGCAGAAAGGATGAGATCGCCCTTCACGTTGATGAGGCCGAGCCAGGGCCAAACTCTCAACCACCTGAGCTCCCAGCAGCCTCACTGATGAGCACAAATCATGTGCATACCTTTCTCTTTCTCTCTCTCTCTCTCTCTCTCGATTGCTCGCGCGCTCGTTCACTGTCTGTCTGTGTGTCTCTTTCTCACACACGTACACACAACCTGTCACATACATTATCATACCAGCACCCACACACTTTTCAAGTCTATATCCACCATACACAGTACACACATTTTTATATATATAACACGCGTGTGTGTGTGTGTGTGTATATAAATTCTGAGATTTAAATCCTGTAAAATCCTTTGCCAAATTTGTTTTCAACCCCAGTGCTTCAAAAATATTATATACAAAATATCATAGGAATAATTTATGGTTTGTACAGTACAGTATCAGACTTGGGATTGTTATGGGTTCGAGTCCTGCGCCGGGTGACTGTCTGTGAGGAGTGTGGCGTGTTCTCTCTGTGTCTGTGTGGGTTTCCTCCGGGTGACTGTGAGGAGTGTGGCGTGTTCTCTCTGTGTCTGTGTGGGTTTCCTCCGGGTGACTGTCTGTGAGGAGTGTGGTGTGTTCTCTCTGTGTCTGTGTGGGTTTCTTCCGGGTGACTGTGAGGAGTGTGGCGTGTTCTCTCTGTGTCTGTGTGGGTTTCCTCCGGGTGACTGTCTGTGAGGAGTGTGGCGTGTTCTCTCTGTGTCTGTGTGGGTTTCCTCCGGGTGACTGTCTGTGAGGAGTGTGGTGTGTTCTCCCTGTGTCTGCGTGGGTTTCCTCCGGGTGACTGTCTGTGAGGAGTGTGGTGTGTTCTCCCTGTGTCTGCGTGGGTTTCCTCCGGGTGCTCCGGTTTCCTCCCACGCTCCAAAAACACACATTGGAAGGTGGATTGGAGACTCAAAAATGTCTGTAGGTGTGAGTGAATGTGTGAGCGTGTGTCACCCTGTGAAGGACTGGCGCCCCCTCCAGAGTGTGTTCCTGTCTTGCGCCCAAGGATTCCGGGTAGGCTACGGACCCACCGCGACCCTGAACTGGATAAGGGTTACAGAAAATGAATGAATGAATGAATATTAATTTGGGTTTAACAGTGTTTCTGGGTCTAGACTGTGTCAAGGTCTGATGAACACTAATGTTACACCATGACTTCATCATCATCATCATCATTTCAGACTAAATATGTGATATATTTAGAATATCATGATTTAATGTGAAAATAAATGGACTGAAGGCTGCTGTTCTTAGCAGAGGTTCCTTGATCACAACCAACTTATGTTATCTGTTAGGACTCAGTCGCACACCTTTAGTCAAAAATGTAAGAACAAATACTGATCCATCTGTTGGTGAAAAGCCAGGGGGCTACAAGGGGTTTGTATTTTGTGAAATGTTTGCAGGTTTACGCATGTATACTGTAAACAAGACAGACGGTAAATTCAAAGTATGACGCTGGAGGCAGCAACGCAGGGTCAGACCTTTTTATTGTGGTCAGGTCGTACGGATCAAAACAGTTAAACAATGACAATTTATCCCAGTAAGAGTCCCTGGGCGCCTTGTTGAGTTTCTCTCGGTGTGGAATCCTATCCCCTTGCTCATGCTTCTCCAGTTAAAGTGCTGTCACTGGAGCTCAAGTGCGAAAATAATGCATGTTCTTCTACTGTGACAGTATCTCCAAAATGGCACATGGGTGATGTCACAGATCACAATCACATTTGCCTGTGAAAGCTGATAATAGTTATTCAAAAGTTTGTGGACACCCCTTTTGTAAATTTTCTCACATGAACTCAGTAGATACTTTAAAGAATCAAGTCCAGGGATGTTCACACATGCAGCGCACAGTGGGAGATGTTCTGTGTCAGAATTCATCCTCGCAGGTGGAAATGTTCTGCATGCTTCAGACATGGCATGGCAGTGTAGGAGATACTGTGGAATAATACGGAACATCAGCGGCTCTATTCACAAATGCGCTCACTCAGATTTTACCTGGAGTTTATACTAGGGCACTAAATGAAGTCCAGGTAATGTCTGGGACAAATGTTACAGGTGTTTGCTTTTACACAATCAGCTCCTTAGAGTAAATTCACGAATATTTCTGTGTGAAAGGTTCTCGTCTAAAATAACCAACACTGCACCACCGTGTGAAGAGGACCTGTGCAGAACTATAATGGATGGGTCCCAGTGTTTTTAGACTGTTAACAGAATGCCCAGGATGTGTCGCAGATCGTTTGTAGATTGACCCCCGCTACAAGAGCAGAAGAAGAAAACTTCACCAGCTCTCGCCCACTCCATTTGATTTCCCTCGTCTGGAATGGCGGCCTATAGATCCCTCGCTCACACAGAGCTCAGAGCGGGGTCTATAAATATTGACCCTCCATTTCCTTGGCCCGACCATAATGAAGCATTGAGCGGCAGCAGTGCATTATGGGAGCCCCCTGCAAAGCCACCTCCGCGGCTCTAATGTGGGAGCTCTGCATTTGGCAGGAGCCGACATCTCCGCTCACTCCTCAGGGAAAAGAGCGGTGATGAACTTGGAGCCTCTTCCGCTTTTAAACAGGCTGTAATTAGAGAGGAATGGGAATCAATCCGGCACCTGGGAATCCTGCAGTGTCGGGGCGTATGCGTCAGAACTTGTCACAGCATATGCCAGGATTTTATTTCACTTGTTCTAAGGGTTTGCAGCAGGTGTTGGAACATTGCTATGAGGATTTGATGGCATGGGTGATTGGATGATGGATGATCTGCACCCCACCTGCACCCACATGGCCCAATGCTGGGGGGCTTTACACGCCTCTAACCGATGCTTGAAATTGGGCATGGGGACCTCGGGCTCATGTGCAGCTGCTATAGATCACCCCAGTTCTTCTGAATGGTGATAATACGAACTGTGTTTTGCAAATAAAGTGAGGGTATTCCAAGTCGGCGAGAAGGAAACACTGTTACGTTTCTAGTGCGAGAAGCAAAACAACCGCCTTGTTAGAATGGCACTGGTAGACCTGCTCTCTCCGCATCCTCAGGCACGAGCCCCATCCCTCCATCCTTTAAGGGGGCCAGGGTGGGTTAGAGAAATATGAAATAATTTTGTTGTAGGTGTCCCCGGGCGGTTTTGTAATTTCATGCCTGTGTATGATAATTTTATGCTGTCCTGCCTCGCGTAACTCAGGGCTGCCAGACGCTGACAGCTGATAAATACGATCTTTTCCTCCCTGCGTGCAGCAGACCTGAAAGAGAGGGGAGAGGGGAGAGAATGGAAAGGGGACAAGAGCGGAGAGGGGAAGAGGGAAACGGGAGTGTGAAAAAAGTGCAAGAGGAGAAGGGACAAGGTGAGAGAGGGAAAGAGTGGAAGATAAAGATAGGAGAGGGACAGAGTAAAAGGGAAGAGGAGAGGGGGAAAAGAGGAAGAGGAAGGAAAGATGGAGTGAGATGGAGAAGCAAGGATAAAGAACAAAGGGGGGTAAACGAGGCCGGTCACTTTGGTGACACTGCTGTCCGAGTAATTTCACGCCTTGCCCCTCTCTCTCTCTCTCTCTCTCTCTCTCTCTCTCTCTCTCTCTCTCTCTCTCTCTCTCTCTCTCTCTCTCTTTTCCCTGCCACAGACACAGATAGTAGTGCACTAGTGTGTGTTCACTACCACAAATACAGAAAACACATATCACTGTACATTGTATAACGATAAATAATTGCACATTCGTTCATTCACATGAAAAAGATGTTGTGACCGCCCCAGAGCTGGGTTCATGTGGACATTGTGTGTGAGTGACTGGGTGAGTGTGTGAAGTAGCCCACAGGCGTGTGTGACTGAGTTGTCCCCAGGTGTGTGTGTGTGTGTGAAAGAGAGTGAGTGACTTGGTGAGTGTCTGAAACTGTGTGAGTGAGTGTGTGAGTGAAAGTTTGAGTGAGTGAGTGAGTGAGTGAGTGAGTGAGTGAGTGAGTGAAAGTTTGAGTGACTGGGTGAGTGTGTGAGTGACTGGGTGAGGGTTTATAGAACAGCAAGCAGCTGAGGAGTTGATTAAATTACGCCCTGACATTAAGGCTGTACTGAGGGGCTGCTGTGGAGGGGGGAGAGAGGGGCTTCTCAGAGGGTACTCCATTGCGGATGTGGGTTCACTGAGACACGGTGTCTCTATGGATCATTAAGCATGAGGACAATTCATTTACTCCAGAGCCGGAACACACACATACCTCTGAGGACAGCAGTAACTAAGGACTAGACGCGTGATGAATCTGAGCAGAGAGCTGTTTACTGCCAACCCCCATTTCCAGAAACATTAGGACATTGTGGAAAATGTAAATAAAAACAGAATGCAATGATGTGCGAATCATTTCCCGTGGTCGGACGAATCAAAGTGTGGAAATCATGAATAAATGCCACGTCCCCCAGGCGACAGAGGAGAGGACTTGTTTGGCTTTTTATAAGTCTACAGTTACAAAAGCCAGCACCCGTGATGGTATGACAGGGCAGTAGGGCACATGGGTGACTTGAGCATCTGCGAAGGCACCGTTAGTGCTGAATGATATATACAGGTTTGGAGCCACATGCTGCCTTCCTGACAACGTCTTTTTTCTGGGAAGGCCTTGTTTATTTCAGACAAGGCCAGTCCACATTCTGCATGGCTCCTTAGTAAAAGAGTTCATTTAGAATAAGTCTACACTTATAAATGCTGTACAATTTGTTTACTAATGGTTATTAATTAGCTTGTAAACACATTCAAATAATTAATAATAATTTAGAACACAGATCGAATGGGTAACAGAAAGAATAACTTATCCTTATTTGCCAAATAGTGAACCCACATCCATCTACAATGGGTAAACCCCAGATCTTGCTAAATACTGACCTTTTTCATCAGTCGACATTAACCCTGTCAGCTCCAGCACATATTTGTTAATGAGTTTAACCATTTAACCACCAAGATTAGTCAATTATCCACGAACAGAGAGTCTGTTTAGACATGTTAATGATTATGTGCTGAACCTTAACATATTCTTTATCTGGACATATCCATCAAGTTTTCAGGTCACTGTTTTCCTTTCTATTTCTGTGTTAACAATGATTTTTGAGATATTTACAACCCAATAAATAACCATGAAATAAACAGATTTAACCCATTTATTAACCTTTATAAGTGTAGTCTTGTTTTAAATTTTAATTCTGCTAACAAGGCCTTACTCTACATGTCAGAACATAGCTGTGAGGATATGATGGTCAGCAAGTTGGTCCAACAGTGATGCCACTGCCGTAAAGCTCCAGGGCCTGGGATTTGGGGTCAGGTGCAGCGGCTCTAGAGAGTCCTGTTCTGCTGCCTGTGATTCTGTCAGTGCGCTCAGTTCTGTCAGTAACAGGTGCTCATTATAACAGCTGAGATCACTCATTAGAAGGGCTTTCTAAAAACACGTGGGCAGTGTGTCAGAGCTCTACCAGTGGTCTTTAATGGTGGTCTTTCACGGTTTGTTGTCTGTGGAAATAGTGACAGAAAGCACGAGCACAACACAAGGCCCTTTCAACCTGTGACTTCAACTACCTTGCAATCTAATCTCCCTGCATCTCTGGGGAAATGAAGAGAATGCTGTCTGTCTGTCTGTCTGTCTGTCTCTCTTTCTCTCTCTCTCTCTCTCTCTCTCTCTCTCTCTCTCTCTCTCTCTCTCTGCGCGTGCGCGCGGTTTGTCCGTGGTGGCGTGTGGAGGTTTCTGGCGTTTTTGCCAATTTTTCTGAATCTCTTAACTTTTTCACTTTATATCCCTTATTTCTTTCTTTCTTTATGAGAGCTCAGTGAGGTGTTTGGTACCGAACTGTTTTTGGCCGGTGGTGAGGAGTTTGTGGCTGGAGTCATGGCCTCTGAGGCCGGTGTGGAGACGCCGTCTCCCCGCCATGGCGTCAGGTGTGTCCAGGAGAGTGAGGCGACGTTAGAGGAGTTTGTGTTAGCGGTCGGGGAGCAGGTTGGATATGAGAATATTGAATCGGTTTCTCGAATGGACAAAGCGGTGGTGGTGTTTTTGTTGAAGGAGAGCTGTGTAAGCAGTCTGATTAAGTCGGGGATCCGGGTGAGGGGAGAGCTGGTGCAGGTCAGCCCTGTGCGTGCACCCGCGACCCGCGTTGTGGTTTCAAATGTCCCGCCATTCATTACAAACGAGGCGTTACTGAGAGAACTGGCTCGGTTCGGCTAATTCGCCGGCGACATGAGAAAGATTCCGATCGGTTTTAAAAATCCACTGATTAAACATGTCATGTCTTTTAGGAGACAGGTTTTCATGGTTTTAAATAACCGCAATCAAACTTTAAATGTGAGTTTTAGAGTTAGACACGAGGAGGGCTCGTACATAGTGTTCGCGAGTACGGAAAAACTCCGCTGTTTTGAGTGTGGAGACATCGGCCATAAACAGTTCGGCTGCCCGCACAGAAAAGAGCAGCAGGAGGGGGATAATGAACAGACTGGTTTAATGGAGGGGCAGCAGGTAGGGGACAGAGGTGGGGAGGTGGTTGAGGAAGTAGCTGAGGTAGTAGCCGAGGAGGTAGCTGAGGTGGTAGCTGAGGTCTCGGGGCCTGAAAGCAGGCCTGAACCCGTCAGCTCTGCAGGTGTGGAGGGGGTAGATGGGGATGGGACTGAGGCCTCCATAAATGTAACCCTTAACAGTGGTGAGGATGATGTGAATGTTAGCAATGCATCTGTGAACACACCCAGTGACCCCACTGACTCGGTCGGGCCTAGTGTCAGCACCCACAGAAAGGCCCGGTGTAAAACTGATAAACCCGTGAAGGACGATGGACAGTCAGTTTTGATGAAGGATGACGTTATCGTGGGCCGTGTGCGGGATGAGTGTCTCGGTGACTCGGTGGACGCTGTGCTGGACTCTGAGGAGGACAGCGTGGTATCAGACTGTTCAGGGCTGTCTGAATTGCCTGTCAGTGTGTCCTGTAGACCGGGCTCTTCGACCCAGGCCGGTCCGTCTGAGGCCTCGTCTGACATAACTGACCCCCCAGTGGATGTGTATTCTCTCACAAAGATTAACCGGTTTTTGAATGTCACTAAAGGCAAGAGGAATGTGTCCTTAGAAAGCTACTTCTCTGACACTGAAAAGTTCATTAGATCTGTGCAGTACGCCTCTAAACACGAGAACTACATGACACTGTCCCCTAAGAGACGGTTCAGACTGAGGAAGTGGCTGACGACCGCACGGAAAAGTCTATCTATTTCCGAAGAGCAGGTCTTTATGCCACATCTGTATCTCTGATACCTACTGCCTTTCCCTGTGAACACTGAGGAGAATGTTAAAGACGACTGGATTACTGGATATCGACAGTGTGTACAGCGCACGCAGCACAGTGGAGTTTACACACTGTTCGTGTGGTGGGAGCACTGCTGGACTCGGGAGGTAGGTGCTGTTTTCAGATCAACAGCCCTAAGAAACGGTAGCCTCATGGTGGCGCACCAGACATGGGCTACTGCCGCCAGGGTGAGTACTGTTTGAAAAGTGGAGACAGGCCGGCGCTGTTGTTCTCAGCCGGAGCCTGACCATTGCCTCTTTATTGACTGCTCACAGTTGACTGTTCCCTTTGGATTTTTAACACGGACTATGACAGCCTCGTCTGAGGAATCTCCACTGGACTCTCATTTGTTGGAGAAACGGAGTGGGGATTCAGGCTCTTTGAGCTGGATGAGAGGAGTGTTTTGACTCTGAAGGACTTTATGTATTTTTGTTTGGTTTGGTTTTTGAACATGGGGTGTGCTGATCAGGCAATGTAATGGTGTGGCGATGGTGTGTTTGTGTGTGTGTGTGTGTGTGTGTTTAATGTTTATTATGTGGACTAAGGTTTTGTTAAATTGATATCTTTTGGTTAATTGTTAAATAAAGTGAGTTTAAATCTCAAATCTCTCTCTCTCTCTCTCTCTCTCTCTTTGCCTCATTCTCTCCCTCTCTCTCTCTCTGTTTCTCTCTCTCTCTCTCTCTTTGCCTCATTCTCTCTCTGTCTCTGTCTCTCGCTCTCTCTCTCTCTGTTTCTCTCTCTCTCTCTCTCTCTTTGCCTCATTCTCTCTCTCTCTCTCTCTCTCTCTCTCTCTCTCTCTTTCTCTCTTTGTCTCTCTCTCTCTCTTTCTCTCTCTGTTTCTCTCTCTCTCTCTCTTTCTCTCTTTGTCTCTCTCTCTCTCTCTCTCTCTCTCTCTCTCTCTCTCTCTCTCTCTCTTTGCCTCATTCTCTCTCTGTGTCTCTCTCTGTCTCTGTCTCTCTCTCTCCCTCTCTCTCTCTTTTTCTCTCTTTGTCTCTCTCTCTCTCTCTCTCTCTCTCTCTCAAACACACACACACACACACTCACTAAAAGATAAGGCAGACAAAAACATTCATCTTGGATGAGGCCACGCTTATATGAATATTGACCTTATTATTGACGTTTCTATAATAAAGCTGCCTTTAAAAGGCATATTCTCCCCCTTTTCCACAAGTAAACTCAGTTCTGGGTCTTAATAGATCATCTGTGACCTGCTTTAGTCACAACACCACAAGGATCAAACCCCACAGCAGCATTCCCCCCCCTGTGTAAACAGCCCTGTTCAGAACGCCCGCTTTCAGCACCTGTTCCTTTAAATGATAATGAGCCGCTCGCTGTTCACCCCGACCCCGAGCGCACAGCAGTGAGGAGCGAGGAGCAGAAGCTCTGTTTTCTCTTGGTTCACCTCTTTCTCCATTCCAGACGTGAAGAGGACACACCACACTCCTCACAGACAGTGACCAGAGGCCAGGATTGAACCCAGGACCCCGCGACCCTGAAGATGTGTGACAGCGACATCAAGCTCCCACAGCAAAGGCTTAAGTGTCAAAATAATGTGATAATTTTACTCGTTCAGCTCATTTAAAGCAACACTAGGTAGTATTTTATCTTCAAATAACAACTTCAAAATCACTGTGATGCTCTACAGAGATGCAATAGGGAGAGTGGGGCCTCTGTTGTCGTTCAGCACTAAGTAAACTTTGGAGGCAAGTAGGAAACACCCCCCCCTCCCTCTTCCTTCCCCCTTGAGTCCAGAAGCAAAAGTACAAAATCTTACCTAGTGGTGCTTTAAAACATATGAACTTTCTAAAAGAAAACCAAAAAGCTTTAAGCAGCTAAAACGCCAATATGTCAACAGCTACATTCCTCAAGCCGAGAAAAGAGCAACCAATGAAATACACCGTTTCCTGAACTATACTCAAAGAGAGTTTTACCTGCAGTAACCACAGGGTGTGGACCCCTGACCCTAAGCTTCAGAGATCACCAGGTTTGATGAGAGTTTGTCTGGATTCAAGGAGTTTAGCCGCTCCCTCTCTGTAGCACATCGAGATGCCGTTCTTTTCCATCCTGTAGTTTTAGAGCAGACGTGTCTCTGACCATCGATTTCCATATGATTCATAGGAAGCAACATCACTGACAGCGTCCAGTCGGGAGGTGAGCAGTTCAGCTTTGTCAGAAAAGACTGAGAGGATCCAGCACTCTGCCCAAAGGTCACCGTGCACTGGTGAAGGGTGTACTGTTTCTGGACAGATGGCTTTTCCCTGCACCTCAGATGTCCATACAGTGGGTTTTATTACATTACAGTGGTCCATGTTTATATTTCATTTGATGGCATTCAGCCTCATAAACATTAGTGAGGTCAGGCACTAATGGGGGATGGTTAATTCTGGGTTATAAACACCACTCCACTGAGAGCCAGGGACACTGCTGCCTGTACTCCAGAATGTGACCATTGTTTTTTGACGGTTGCACTTTACAGTCCACTACTACTCTCTCTCCATTGTTCACTATGTCAAATAAAGCAGTGTTAGTGTGATTTTCTGAATATAGTGCCAGCATTTAAGGTGGAACTGAATTTTTTGAAGAATGGTAACACGGTGGTGCAGCAGGTTAGTGTCGCAGTCACACAGCTCAAGGGTCCTGAAGGTTGTGGGTGTGATTCCCGCTCCGGGTGACTGTCTGTGAGGAGTGTGGTGTGTTCTCCCTGTGTCTGTGTGGGGTTTCCTCCGGGTGACTGTCTGTGAGGAGTGTGGTGTGTTCTCTCTGTGTCGGACTGTCTGTGAGGAGTGTGTTGTGTTTTCCCTGTGTCTGCGTGGGTTTCCTCCGGGTGACTGTCTCTGAGGAGTGTGGTGTGTTCTCCCTGTGTCTGTGTGGGTTTCCTCCGGGTGACTGTCTGTGAGGAGTGTGGTGTGTTCTCCCTGTGTCTGTGTGGGTTTCCTCTGGGTGACTGTCTGTGAGGAGTGTGGTGTGTTCTCCCTGTGTCTGCGTGGGTTTCCTCCGGGTGACTGTCTGTGAGGAGTGTGGTGTGTTCTCCCTGTGTCTGCGTGGGTTTCCTCTGGGTGACTGTCTGTGAGGAGTGTGGTGTGTTCTCTCTGTGTCTGCGTGGGTTTCCTCCGGGTGACTGTCTGTGAGGAGTGTGGTGGGTTCTCCCTGTGTCTGCGTGGGTTTCCTCCAGGTGACTGTCTGTGAGAAGTGTGATGTGTTCTCCCTGTGTCTGCATGGGTTTCCTCCGGGTGACTGTTTGTGAGGAGGGTGGTGTGTTCTCCCCGTGTCTGCGTGGGTTTCCTCCGGGTGATTGTCTCTGAGGAGTGTGGTGTGTTCTCCCTGTGTCTGCATGGGTTTCCTCCGGGTGACTGTCTGTGAGGAGTGTGGTGTGTTCTCCCTGTGTCTGCGTGGGTTTCCTCCGGGTGACTGTCTGTGAGGAGTGTGGTCTGTTCTCCCTGTGTCTGTGTGGGTTTCCTCCGGGTGACTGTCTGTGAGGAGTGTGGTGTGTTCTCTCTGTGTCTGCATGGGATTCCTCCGGGTGACTGTCTGTGAGGAGTGTGGTATGTTCTCTCTGTGTCTGCGTGGGTTTCCTCCGGGTGACTGTCTGTGAGGAGTGTGGTGTGTTCTCCCTGTGTCTGCGTGGGTTTCCTCCGGGTGACTGTCTGTGAGGAGTGTGGTGTGTTCTCCCTGTGTCTGTGTGGGTTTCCTCCGGGTGACTGTCTGTGAGGAGTGTGGTGTGTTCTCTCTGTGTCCGTGTGAGTTTCCTCCGGGTGACTGTCTGTGAGGAGTGTGGTGTGTTCTCCCTGTGTCTGCGTGGTTTTCCTCCGGGTCACTGTCTGTGAGGAGTGTGGTGTGTTCTCCCTGTGTCTGCATGGGTTTCCTCCGGGTGACTGTCTGTGAGGAGTGTGGTGTGTTCTCCCTGTGTCTGCATGGGTTTCCTCCGGGTGACTGTCTGTGAGGAGTGTGTGTGTTCTCCCCGTGTCTGCATGGGTTTCCTCCGGGTGACTGTCTGTGAGGAGTGTGGTGTGTTCTCCCTGTGTCTGCGTGGGTTTCCTCCGGGTCACTGTCT